>NC_134484.1:37242991-37320491 GCF_040206685.1 Ascaphus truei
CCCACATACACACACTCCCCCCCACATACACACACTCCCCCCCCACATACAGAAGAAAGGCCTGCTTTTTCAGCCTCGCGATCGCGCACCACCACTGCCCGCCCCCACGCCCATCTTCCGCAACATGCGGACCGGGGGCAAAGGGAGCGCCAAGGGTGCAAGTGGGTCAGCGGCAAGGGGGTCAGCGGCAAGGGGGTCAGCGGCAAGGTTCGGCGGCAAGGGGGGTCAGCGGCAAGGGGGGTTAGCGGCAAGGGGGGTCAGCAGCAAGGGGGTGGTGAGCGCCTCTACCTCGGGTCCCTGTGGCTTCCCGCCCAGCGGGGGACATCGAGCAGCAGGCAGAGGAGCGGGAAGGCAGAGACACACTCACCGTGTGCTCTGCACAAAGCGGAAGCCCCGCCCCCGGCTTCCTCTGACCTGCCTGCGACCAATCCCCTGCATCCCGGCCGGCATTCTAAGTCCCGCCTCCTTCATTCAAATCCATGCGGCCCTTCATCCAATCCCCTGGCAGCATTCACTCACACAGAGAATACTTACCAGCTGCCGCATCCTCCTCACCGCCGCCGTAACCGGGACACACTGGGTGGGCCGCACAGATACTCGGTGTGGGCCGCATGCGGCCCGCGGGCCACGAGTTTGACATGCCTGCCATAGGAAGAGGTTAGAGAGATAAGATGGGCAGCTGGGGTGGCATTGGGTTTGTCAACAGGTATGTTAAAGTTTCCCAGTATGACAGTAGGGCTTTCAGAAGAGAGGAATTGAAGAAGCCAGGCTTCGAAGTTGTTAAAAAATTGGGATCTAGGTCCAGGGGGACGATAGATGACAGTGACACAGAGAGAAATGGGGGGGGGAAAAGAGCCATACAGTGTGGACTTCGAATGAAGAAAAGGAGAGGGTTTAGGATATGAAATGTGCAGCGTAGAGAAAGTAGTAGACCAACTCCTCTGCACTGTCTAGTATTCCCTGGTGTGAGGGTGTGACTGAGGGAAAGAGCACCATAAGAGAGTGCAGCAGGAGAGACAATGTCTGAGGGGGTGAGCCAGGTTCCTCTAATTGCTAGAAGGTTGAGCGAGTTGGAATGAACAGGTTTTGTATTGCTGTGAGTTTGTCGCAGACAGATTGTGCATTCCATAGGGCACAGGAAAAGGGTAGGGAAGGGAGAGGTGTAATTGGGATGAGGTTGGAGTGATTTGCAGTCCGTGGTGAGAATGAGACTTTGGGGCAGGGTGTGGGACGTGAGAGAATTGGTATGTGGATAGGGCCAAGATTGGGACACATGTTGCCACAGGATAGGAGTATTAGTGACTGAGGAGAGTAAGAGAGCGTAGGATAGTTAGTGTTAGAGGTGATGGGGTGGAATATGAGAAACAGAAGGAGTTGATAGCTACAGAATGAGGGAGATGACAGTAGAGAGATAAATACATTTTCTTAGCTTCTTTTTCCCTACAAAACACCACTGGTGATACCCTATAGATGGAGCCAGACTCGGTGTGCTCGGTGCCGAACCTTTAGGTACACCTACTGTATAGAGAGTTACGTAGAAAAGGATTTGGCAAAAGAGAAAGCATAAGATGACTTGGAGGTAACATTTATGAGAGGAAGTTGAAAAAGCAATGCTTTGTTCTGGGGAAACAGTGAGCGAGATGTCTACTCAAAATGGCTGCTGGCTTGAAAATGAAGGGGATATGACAGGCCATGCAGGAAATAAGGCAGGGAGAAACCAAGAGCCAGGGGTCCTGGAAGAACCAAAATCAGGCCAGTGCAGGAGTTGCTAGGCAACAGTCTGAGACAAGGAGAAAAGGTAGTTACATTTGTAACTACAAAAACACTAAGTGCAGCTGATTGTTGGTGCATAGGAGGAGCATACTGGTCAAGTGAGGAGGTAATGACAGAGATCTAAGTTGTGGCAAGGCTGTTTAGGTCTAGTAAATTTCCTGGAACTAGAATCATAGTTCTGTTCCATTACCCCTTTTGCAGCTCTGCCTGCTGGCCCTTTATGTTGTAGCACCTTCCCTGCAGTTATTATTCCCAGTACAAGCGATATGGATACATTAGTTTCTTTATCTTCTAGCCTCCTGCAGTGGTTGCTATGACTACCCTTGTTATTCCCCTGGCAGAGTGGACTATTCCACTACCCCCTGCCTATATTCAAAGGTTCCTTAGCCCAGGCTCTGTTCCTGTGAGGCACCCTCCATTTTGCTTCCTTTTCACCTCAGCAGGCTAGCAAGCACTACCCATGCCCCCAGTTCCTGGTAAGAAGCATTGTTTTTACATTTTGTCCTTACTATCAAGCTCTATTATTGCAAACAAACTCTCTCTCACTACACCATCTACAAGTATATCTGTGATCTGCTGCTTTTCAATAAAGTGAAGAAAACTTAGAGAACTTGTGGTGCTTGTAAAAGGAAACTAGTAAAGCTGTCTGACCATACATTACCCAGCGTACTTCCCTTTGGTTCCAGCACAGTAAATAACAGCCTAGAGTGCCTACCGCGTGGTTTGCCTACCCCACCATACCAACTTAGACGACACAGTTTTTTGTGGAAGTAAAAATGGTCACAGCTTTATTGTTTAACAATACTACCAAATAACTGTCAGCCATAAACTTAGTCCTTTGTCATCCCTATTCTCGGTATCTTCCGGCGGGAGGAGCCCTCCTTTGCCCGCCCTATTCTACCGTCAACCCGGGAGACACACTCTCCGCCGTGATGGACACTCTCGCCCCTTACTCACGGCCCCGTCATCCGTTCACCCTGGGTCCCCCTTTTCATGGCCGTCTGGGCCTACCCGCATAGGATAGAGCCCAGCTACCTAAGATTGGTGCCAGGGGTACAGCGACCGACCGCCTGCGTCGGCGCCTCCAGCCCGCACGATCTTTTCAGGGGGACCGTTACCTGGCGGCCCATCCGCATCGGGTGGAGCCCCATTTCGGGTATTTACGGTGTCCCTACGATGACTGGCCTGACAGTTCCGCCACCCGGAGGACCCATTAAGGCCACTTACTGGGGACTCACCCCACACACCAAGCTGTGACCCTAAACCCTGGCTGCTGATCGCTTGCAAAGGCCTGCGCATGTTATCAATAAAAATATCCAGGCCCTCGTCTGTTAGGTGCACCCCGTCCTTCCTGTGCCAGCTGCGCCCCCTGTCTTCGAATTCCCCATGCTTCACCGTCAGCCCCCCACAAGAGAGGATGAAATTACGGATGTCTCTGTTAACTTCTCGCCTTGCCTTTTCTATGCCGACCCAACTGCGTGCCCCCCTCCATACCAGCCGGGGTATAATCTCTGACCAAATAATGACTGCGTCACTCCAGAGGGCTTTAAGTCTGGCGCAGTCAGCGCGTATCTGGAGGATTAAGTCTAAAGACTTGGTGGCCGCCATGTCGTTCCCGCCCAGGTGGATCATTATCACGTGGGGCTTCCTGCCATAGACTGCTAGCGCGCTTGTGATGGTCGGCACCAAGTCTCTCCAGCACATTCCTCTCTTACCCAGCCATCGTATTTTCATGCTCTCCTGTGGGATTCCCAGCTGCAGACCCAGCGTGCTCGCCGCCCGCTCCCGGGCCCAGAACATGAAAGAATGACCGATCAGCCAGACTTCCCGCGCTGCGCCTGCATCGCCCACTGTGAAGACAGAAAACATGTTAGAAACCGCACAATCATCTAATTACCCCCTTGTTTGGACCTAATGTACCCTTTGTAGGCGTTTGACTTCCACCTCCCCAGTTCCTTAATCTGTGCTATAGGCAGCCCCCGCTCGGAGGCTACCGTTGCTGCCCCAATCCGAAACGAGTGGGTCCCGAAATTGGTGGCATCTATGCCCCCTGCCTCCAGGCAACGCTTAAAGATCCTGTTGAACTGAAACTTGGTTAGGGGAGTTGAATCTCTATGTGTCAGGAAAACCTCGCCCCCTTGCGATCGCTGCCTGGCGTAGCGCTTTGCCGCCCTCACAGGGCACACCCTCCTATTCTCGTGCCGTCTCAGGTGCACCCAGGCCCCTTTCCCTGCCTGGTCAGTTTTTGACCTGTGTATGCGGCATGCTACCGTCTCCTCCCCTATAATCACGTTTCCCAGCAACAGGCCAGTGTCCCTGCTAGTTTTTGACGCTGCTACAAGTTCCCCTACTCTAAAGGCTCCAAAAAAGGCAAAAGTGAAAGCCGCTTTAAATAAATTTATTTCGAACGGTCCTGCGCATACTGACTCTGCTGCCTTGTTCAAGCTTTGTAACCTCTCCACTGTTACCGGCTCCCTCTTATCTCCCCGCTTGCGCTCCCCTCTGCCCCACCCAATCAGTATTCGCCTGAGGAGGAAATCCTTGGTGATGTCTGTCTGTCCCCCCAACTTCAGGAAAAAGGCGATACCCGCTAGCGTACCGCCCGCCTTAGCCCGTGACATGCCCGCCCGCTTCTGAGTAAGTAAGAAATTGATTAGCTGATGGGTTCTGCTAACCTTACCACTCCCCTTGGAGGCCTTCCTGAAACTGCGCCACTGCCGCCATGCGTTGTTATACGTCTTCCACGTGCGGGGGGCTAGCGATTGCTGCACCAAGGCCATCACTCCCTCCGCCCGAGCTGATACAGATAATTGGGGCAGGTCAGACCTCTTTCCTGCGCGTCTGGGGCTGCCCGCCTAAATGCAGGCCAGTTAAAGCGGGATAGCGCATCTGCAATTACATTAAGCTTCCCGGGGATGTGCTTTGCCTTAAAGTTTATGTTCCCCAGCATGCACTGCAGGACCAGCCTGCGCAACAACCTTATCACTGGTGGTGACGTAGCCGATAGGCCGTTCACCGCGTCCACTACCCCCAAATTGTCTGACCAGAATATTATATGCTTGTTAGCTAACTCCTTGCTCCATAACTCTACCGCTACTACGATGGGGAACAACTCCAGGAAAGCCATGTTCTTAGTTAGCCCCGTCTCCACCCAGTCAGCTGGCCATGGACCCGCACACCACTCCCCTCTAAAGTATGCCCCGAACCCGTGCCCCCCTGACGCATCAGTGAATAATTGCAGGGCGTCGCTGGTCTCGCCGTCCGTAACCCACAGCCTTCTCCCATTAAACTCCCTGAGAAAAAACCCCCATACCTCCAGGTCTGCCCTAAGCTCCTTGGTGATTCGGATATGGTGTTGGGGCTTTTTTACCCCCGCCGTGGCCCTTTCTAACCTGCGGTTAAATATCCTGCCCATGGGGATTACTCTGCAGGTGAAGTTTAGCAGACCCAGCAGTGACTGCATTTGTTTCAGGGTCACCTTCCTGGCCTCCCTGACCTGACCTAGGCTCTTTCTAAGCTTCCTGACCTTGTCTGCGGGTAAGCGTGATTCCCTCGCCAGCGTGTCAATCTCTATGCCGAGGAATGACAGGATTTCTGTTGGGCCCTCGGTTTTTTCCTCTGCTATGGGAACCCCCAATTCCCTCATGATCCCCTTAGTACTCTCCAGCAAACTGTTGCACTGCAGTGAACCTGGGGGACCCACCAGCAGGAAGTCATCCAGATAGTGCGCAACTGTGCTAGTCCCCGTCTTACTGACTATGCACCAGTGCAAGAAAGTACTAAACGCCTCAAAGTAGGCGCATGAAATGGCGCAACCCATGGGGAGACATTTATCGATGTAATACGCGCCCTCAAATTTACACCCTGTGAATCTGAAGCTGCTGGGGGCCAAAGGTAACAGCCGGAAGGCTGATTCTATGTCAATTTTTGCCAATAGTGCTCCCTCCCCACATGTTTTAATTATCCCTATGGCGGTGTCAAATGATTGGTATTGTACCCGGCATAGCTCCGGGTCTATAGCATCATTCACCGACCCCCCCCTTGGGTATGACAGGTGTTGTATTAGCCTGAATTTGCCCGGGTCCTTTTTTGGCACTACACCCAGCGGGGAAATAATTAACTGGGCGATAGGGGGGGATGCGAATGGGCCCGCCATACGCCCCAATTTTATCTCTTTCTCTATTTTTCCTTTAACTATGTGTCTGTGTGTTGCAGCTGATTTTAAGTTCCGGCTAACACCCCTAGCTTGTACCACCCCCCCCACTGGTATGTGAAACCCCTTACTAAACCCCCCTTCAAGGAACCTTGCTTTTTCCCGGTCGGGGTACCCCCTTAACCAATAGCTTAGCCTGCTAAGGCTGACCGGTGTTGGGGCCTGTGTTAGGTGCCTCCCTTCCTCTAGCCTGGCTGCGGTTGCCCCGGGCTTTGAAGCATTTCTTAACGGGGTGGCTACCCCCGCACTGGCTACACACATGCTTGTACTTGCAACTCTCCCCCCGTTTGCAGTATAGGTCGTTAAACGCCCAACACTCCCCTTTGCTGCCTCTGCTTGCTGAGTGACTCCCGGGCCGGCTGCCCGGCCCCTTGCGAAAGGGCGCGTTACCCCCCTGTTTCGTGTTTCCCACTAGCTTCATCCACAATTCCATGTCCATCTTCCCCAGACTCAACCGTGTATCCCCCTGCCACCTATGCCTGAACTGCTCGTCATAATCCCGCCACGCTGACCCCCCGTGTTCGTCATGTATGTTCTGTATCACACTCATGTATCTCAACACATTATGCAATTCCTTGGGATGTTTTGAAAGGAAACAGTCCCCAAACACAATGAAACCCATAACCCAGTTTGCGTTACTCCTCACTACCTGCCCTTTCTCGCCTGCCTCTCGCGCGCGTCTCCTCTCTGCTCGCCCCTTTACAGACAGCTTGAACATATCCACATACTTCCTGTTACATATGTCTTTCTGTGTTCTCCTGGGCAGGTGTGTGTACAGGGGGCTAGTTTCGACTGCAAACGAATCCTCCCCACTGTGGGTGGGAGCCGCCCCTTTGTCTTTGCGCTTTCCCTTATCTGTCCTACTCCGCTTTGCCGCCTTGCTCAACGCCTCTACCTGTTTCCTTATCCGCTTTACCCCTGGGGTCTCGTCGCTGTCTGCGCCGCTGCTTGCGTCTGACTCGCTGCTCGCTCTCTCACTATTCTCGCTGTCTGACCCCTGGGACTCACAGTCCGACCCTGACCTCACTGACCCCCCATCGCTAACATCACCATCAACATCATCCTCATTACTTTCCAATGCTGCATTTTCATGCTCACCTGATCCTGCGGCCTGTGCACCTGGGTTACCGGTCCTGGGTCGTTTGGCGGCTGCACGGCTCCGGTTGCTGCTTGCTGGATCGGCGACCCTCCCCAGCGCCAATGGCGCCGGTGCATCAACCGGGGGAGGTGCCCGGGACACTGGGAGGCACCCCGCAGCCGGGGGCAGCGGGACCGCTGTTGATGGATCCAAGGCTGGTGCCGGCGCGCCAGGAGCGTCTGGCGCGGGTGCACCAGGCGCCGGGGCGTGGTGTGTGGGTGCTAGCGGCGCCGGTGGGTATGGTGTGTAGGGTGCCGGTGCATGCGGCGCAGGGGCGTAGTGTGCCGGTGCGTACGGGGGGGCTTGGGACGCGTGGGCGTAAGGCGCGTAGGGGTAAGGCGCGTATGGGTAAGGCGCGTAGGGGTACGGCGCGTGGGGGTAAGGCGGCAGGAACGCCAGGGGTGGCTCTGCAGCGGTGGTGGGCTGGCTCGGCCCGGCCATGGGGGTGGTGGTTTGGTCCGCAGTGGGGGGGGGGTGTTATGTATAGCAGGGGGGGCGGTGCGCTGTGCAGCGGGGGGGGGGTGGTATGAGCAGCAGAGGGGTGGTGTGCTGCGCAGAGGAAGGGGGGGGCAGGCAAGCACTGGGAGCATGGCTAACAGCTGCGGGGGGGGGTGGATGTTGGCTGGGAGGGGAGGGGGGACCGTTTTTGCAGGGAGGGGGGTGGTCATGGTAAGGGGAGCGGGGCCCAGGGCGGCAGGGAGGTGGTTAATGTCCTCTGCCATGAGGGGGGGGAGAGCAGCCCTCCCCTCCCTGCTCTGCTGCGAGCAGGCACGGGAGTGAGGCTGGGGGGCGGAGCCAGCCTGCCGGGCTGATTCCCTTCCTCTCCGGCTGAGAGAGGAGCTGGGAGGCGGCTGGGAGTGAGGCTGGGGGGAGGAGCTCGCCTGCCGGGCAGCCTGCTTCCTTCCCCGGCTGGGAGAGGGCTGCGGCTGCTGCTGTGGTGCTCCCTGCTCGGGCCACTGCCTCCGTGGGGCCGCCGGGCGGGATGTCCTGCGGTCGCGTGCAGGGGCCTTGCTGCTGCTGCTTCTCTGCCTCGTGCTGGCTGGATCCATGCTGCGGTCGGGACACGGTCACAGGTACCTGCAGGGAGAGAAAAACAAGATTAATGGACGCTGCCTACCCGCGACGGGTTTAAATAGCCCGCCCTCCTCCCCTCCCCTCCCCTTGCTGCGCGCGCAACTCCACGCTGCCTCGTGGTGCGGGGGAGGGGAGGGGGCAGCTAATCCCTGCAAACCCTGGAGGTCACGGCGGCCATTATGAGGGCGCCGGGCCCATTTTGGATCCTCTGCCCTTTTGAAAGCTGGGTTTTCAGGTTGGATTCCAATGACTGAAGGTCAATGCAATGCAGGTGGTGAGTATAGCAAGGAGAGGCTGGAGTTTAATGGGGTGAATGTGAGAAAGATAGGATGAGGGTATGATCAGAGAGCGGGAAAGGATAGATTGAAAAATCAGATCAGAGAGAAAGAAGAAATGGGACACAAAGTAACATTGATGATTTGTTTTGCTGTGTGTTTGTTACCATCTTAATACATATCCCCCATAGGGTTGTAAGGAAAATATCAATTATTGACATTCTGGTAAATATCACCTGAGACCCAGACAAGGCTAACAGATACATAAACGCTTTTTCCTTTAGGGATGCCAACCCCCTAGGACAAAGATCAGTGCAATTTAGGGTTTTAGGACAAAAAACTGCTATTCTATTGAAAATATACTTTTACTAGTGAGACTCCTTTAAAGTCTATGAGAAACTGATTCTTATCATCAGCTAAGTTACACAAAATCAGTGTTGACATATTTATTGCTGTGTGTGATGTGTATTTCCTCAAAACTACTGCTTTATTAAAGCTTTATAAGCACCGTCCACTACAATAAATCTGTGTTTGATCTCCCCACCAAAATATTGGCTTTGAACTTTCCATAAGATCTGTATTATCTTGTAGAATTATTTATTTATTGGTTGGTTCATCAACAGCAAAAAGCAAGTACGCAGAAGGAGAGAGAAGCACAAGGGTACTGTTATCAATGTGATGAATACCATGATATTACCGCCAAAGGACAAAATGGTTGATGCGCATGCGCGACGGCTAAGGGTATGGAGGACTAATTAGTGAGCTCCGCTATACCCCAGAACACTAATAAGCAAAACCAACCAAAATCGCACCAAAATAAAACAAAAGCGGAAGTTTCCTTAATCGGGCCTACTAAGTCAGATGGTCACAAAAAGTGACATGAAGAAGTTTATAGGAGCCATGAAGGTGTTTTTTCAGGGGGAGATGAAAGAACTCAGAAAAGATATTGGCAGCATAGGGGAGAGGACGGACACTTTAGAAAAATAAATTGGACCCCACTATTAAAGCCTTACAAAAAAAAATGAGAAACAGACTCATTTTTTGAGGGAGCAGGTCTATGAATTAGCAGAGAGGCAGGAAGATTCCGAAAATAGGGACCGACGCAATAACATGCGCATCAGAGGACTCCCTGAATCAGTCATTGACCCAGAGGACTTTGTCTCAAAATGGCTGAACACCATACTGCCTGAAAAGACGGAGGCAGAGCTGGGCCTGGACCATTGCCACGGGGCTCTGCGGAGCAAACCACAGGCTGGAGACCCTCCCCGTGACATAATTTTACGGCTCCACTATTTCAAAACGAAAGATGCCCTATGTCAGATTACTCATAGCTCCAATACCATCACATATGAGGGAATAAACCTACAAATCGTCCAGTACTTATCCCCCCTGACACTAGCCAAAAGGCGCAAACTACAGCCCATAACAAAATGTCTGCGTTAAAATGGCGTTAAGTACCGATGGGTCTTCCCTTTCAGGCTTCTAGTGATCAAAAACGGCTTTCTAATACCATGAATGAACTGGAAGAAGGCGAAGAGTTCTTGTTAAATGGTTTGCTAACTTAGGCGAGAAACTGATACTTATCCAAGGTCAATAAACATTTTATCACACAACGTGAAAGGTTTCAATAATCCGGGCAAGAGGTGCGTAGCTCTGGCAGATTATAAGCATAAAAAAGTAGATATTGTCCTGTTACAGGACACACATTTTCGCATCAATAGTTTTCCCAAATATGTAGATAAACATTTCCGTCAATGTTTTTTCTCCTCAGCAAAACTAAAGAAAAGACGAGGGGCCATTCTCTTTCATAATAAATTCCCTTGTATGGTAGTGACGACCAAAAAAGGAAAAGAAGGCAGATTCGTGATTTTGAGTGGCTCTATACAGGGGCAGCGTTTAGAGATTGCCATGGTATACGCCCCATGTGAAGAAGATCCCGGGTTTTTCTCAGCATTCTTCTGTACATTAAGCAAGGTCTCCAAGGGTCAAGTAATTCTTGCAGGAGATTTGAATGTGGCAATTGACCCTGCAGTAAACAAGTCAGCCCAACCCAAACACCCGAAAAAAAGAGCAGACATGATGGCCATACTTAAAAGGTTAAAGGACAATCAGATGTCAGACATTTGGAGAGAGTTACACCCTAATGAAAAAGGTTACACGTTTTATTCTCATCCTCACAAAAGATATAGTAAGATAGATTACTTCTTTGAATCTAACAGACTGGTTCCAAAGATCTCCTCTACGAGGTTCCATGATATTTCATGGTTGGATCATGCACCGATTGAATTAAGGTGCACCCAATTAAACCTAGACAGACCTGTAGCAAACTGTAAATTGAATTCATCAATTATTAAAATCCCGGAGGTAATCCAAACAATTAATGGTGAGATAGAACAAACCTTTAGCATTAATCAGGGCAGTGTGGACTCCTAGACTACTCTATGGGAAGCACACGAGGCAACGCTTAGAGGTTCCCTTATTAGCATTGCTGCAGGGAGGAAAAAAGCGAGAGGCAAAAATCATTCATCTACAGGCAAAATTGGCAGAACTTTCTGATCTACACAAAAGACATGGCGGAACAGATGCATTGAAGAAGCTAAAAGATATCAGAGTAGAGCGTAATCTGCTTCAAACTTCTCAGGCTGGGAACACCTTGAGTTGGACAAAGAGGAATTTTTTGGAAAAATCAAACAAGCCAAATACACTTCTAGCTAACAAAATTAGAAATAGACAACTAAACTATAATATTCAAGCGATTAGACTTAAGTAAGGAACCATAACATCTAACCCTAAATTGATAGTGGAGGAATTAAAAAATTATTATGAGAACCTATATTACGGAAAAAAGGTATCTCATAATGTAAGCACGAGTCAGGCTTTAAAGGACTTTCTGGCAGATTCAGACTTGCCTAGATTAAGCAGGGAGGACAACAAAGGTTTAACAAGAGATTTCCCAATGGAAGAATTGATGCAGGTGATCAAACAGCTGAAGCCGTCCAAAGCACCGGGTCTCAATGGGTTTTCCAATCTATATTATAAAATGATTAGCCCCCACCTCCTACCCATGTTTAATGCAGTGCTGGCAAGCGCTTCATTCCCGGAACGCATGCTCCAAGTGTCTATTTCTCTCATACACAAACAGGGTCAAGACCCGACAGATTGCAAAGGTTATAGACCAATTTCTCTAATAAATACAAATATCAAAATCTACTCTAAAATGATAGCTAATAGATTAAGCTGTATCCTGCCTAGACTGATTCATCTTGACCAAGTTGGCTTCATAAGTGGAAGGCAAGCAGCTGCCAATACAAGGAGAGTAATAGATTTGATCGAATTGGCTAACACTAAAAAACTACATTCAATGGTACTCAGTCTAGATGCTGAAAAGGCATTTGACAGGATATATTTGCCTTTTTTAAATACCGCACTTGGAGCGTTTGGCTTTGGGAATAGAATTTTAATTGTGATCGCAGCATTGTATACTAAACCAGTGGCGAGGGTTATGCACCAAGGGTTTGCTTCAGAATTTTTCCATATCAAGAGTGGGACGAGACAGGATTGCCCTCTCTCCCCATTATTATTTGCCCTTAGAATGGAACCATTGGCAGCTCAGATTCAGAAAAACCCTGACATTTCGGGGATTCAGATCAAAGACCAAACACACAAAGTGGCCCTGTACACGGATGATGTAGTGCTGATGATATCTAGGCCTCTGACTTCCCTGCCAAATTTATTTAGTGTATTATAAAGATTTAACAGGATTTCTGGCTTTAAAATCAACCATGCAAAATCTGAGGCATTAAATATAAACCTACCAAAAAAAATGGAAAAACTCATAGCCATAAATTTAAACTTTAAGTGGCAACATAGGCTATCAAATATCAGGGTATATATCTAACAAACAATTATAAATCTTTATATAAGGCTAACTTCCCCAAATTACTGCGGACTTTAAGAGAAGAAATTCGAATCTGGTCGACTTATAACATATCATGGATTGCTAGAATACACTGTAGAAAAATGAATTTACTGCCCCAGATTCTGTATTTGTTCCAGACTCTCCCAGTGCCGGTCGTCCGCAGAAACATCCTTTTCCTTCAATCTTTTATCTAAATTCATATGGAACTATAAGAGATCGAGAGGGAAGAGGGGGATAATGGGACAATCGGTGATGGCGGGAGGATTAACAGTACCTTGCTTGTGGTCCTATTACAAAGTGGCCCAATTATGACAAATTGTCCAATTGTCCCAATGATTGGAGGTGGAAAAGGAATTCTGCTCTCCACTAGACTTGCATAAATTGATTTGACTACCAAAATTGAAGGTCAAAAATGATGATAAACCACTTTCCTCAATGACCAATTCCTTGTCAATCTGGGAAACTGCAAAACTCAGATGAGGCCTAACCACTAAGAAATCCTTGATGGCCCCTCTTTTTGATAACCCAGAATTTGCTCCAGGGCTGGATAGAAAAGATTTTACAATCTGGAAACAAAAAGGCATTACGAGACTATTTTATCTGGAGGGTAGAAATACTATCAAAACATTTGAACAAATTAGGTCTGAAAAAGACGTGCCACATTCTGAATTCTTTAGATACTGTACTGTACCTCCAGATATGAGCATTTTATAACAAATTCAACCCCCGGCCCCCATTAACAAATTTTGCAAAACTCTGTATATTAGAAACAGATACTACTGTTGTGGACTCACATCTTGAATGTATAAAGAAGTGATCTGTTCTAGGCCTGAATAGTCCAGGAAAATAAAGTTTGTGTCTCAGTGGGAAACGGATCTAGGGGAGGTACTAGAAGAAGAAAAAGAGTGGGAGGAGATCTTAATTGCGGTAACCAAGAGCTCAATTTGCACAACGTTAAGGGAGAACACATATAAGGTAATGATATAAGGTGGTATCTCACCCCGCTAAAATTCTCAACATTTGTCGCAGGTTACTCCCCATTGGGTCTGAAACAATGTGGGGAAACAGCTGACTTGTTACAGATGCTGTGGTGCTGCCCTCAGATTGCCCCGCTCTGGGAGAAAATAAGAGATTGGATAGAAAGGATTTTGGGCCTCGCCATTCCATTGGACCACTGGATTTTCCTCTTAAACAGAAAATTGCCAGGCATCTCCAGGACTGAAAGTAAATTAATTGCACATTTTGCAACAGCAACTGGCTGCGAGATCGCAGCATTATGGAAACAGATAGAGATCACAAACATCCCCAAGATTCGGAACAGAATTTGGTTTGTCTGCCAGATGGAAAAGCTGACAAGTTTGGTCAACGATTCTGGCACTAAATATCTAATGGTGTGGCTACCATGGCTAGCCCAAACTGATATCCCTGGGGTGGGCACAGCCATGATAATGCTTTAATAGGTTGAAATGAGTTGTCCTTTGACAAAGCTGATAAAGACTATATAACACAGCCGGGATGTAGTAAAACCATAACAAAAGAAGACCAAAAGGAAAAAAGGTAACCATACAGGGGACAGAATAGAAAATATGCAGTAAGAGGTTCTAGCCCGTTCTACAAGGTACTGGATGCACTGTCGTCCCCCCCCCCCAGTATTATTATTTAATATTTTATACATTTTATTTAAATACATATGTTAAGAAAGCACACTTCTGTACTGTGATACAGACCTTTAATATGTTATGCCAAAAATGTAATAAAAACTTTAAGTTAAAAAAAAATCAAAATGGTTACTGTTTGCACAACAAATATATAATTTTTGCATAACATGATACTGCTACGCTGAAATAATGACCAACATAGAGAAGAAGAGACAGACTGAATAAACCTGAAGTCTCTCTGATTCTGGGATCCCATGTTTATTTCTGCGAATCTTTTGCATTTGTTTAATAAAATAATATTTAATTTTTTTTGACAAAATAGAAAAGTAATTATATTTGAAAGAGATATGAAGAAAACTGCAAATGCACAAACACTGCAAATTATAGCCGTTTTTTTTCTTGTTTTTTTTTTGCTTAGCATGGTAATTTCTTATCATTCTGTGCTAATTGCTAGCGCTCAGGGACAAGATAAAACATATCACTGTTTTATTATGAGTTTTACAATACCGACACTATCAGCAATCAACAATAGCAAAGCGGCATGAAGCAAGTGTAAAGAAAAAACGCTTTCATGCTGGGAGCGTGTGGTGCTGCTGAGAAAAGTCATAAGGAAACAGAAATGTTGGTAACCCAACTGCAAGTAAATTCTGCAGTGTATTGTATCCTCACCAGTGCAAATGATTGTTTAGATAGGGTCTGACTTGAAGGACCATAAAGATATTTGCTGCCAGCAATGCGTTGCTTTGGGTTAACACAGGGCTTCTCAACGCCAGTCCTGAAGGACACATAACAGTACAGGTTTTAAGGATATCCCTGCCTGAGCCCAGGTGGTTCGGTCAAAATGATTGAAGTATGCTCCTTTTCCGGGAACCTAAACGTGAAAAGTACCATAAACATAACCGTTCCAAAACATTATCTGTTTGGCAATTGTTACTGTTATAAGTTATCTTAAAGATATTAATTTATGCTCTTAATTCGACCAAGACGTTTGTAGAAAGGTAATTGGTTCATGCCTTATTTGTCATATTTGTGATTGTACCAAGCCCATAGTTGTCTATTTTATGGTTATCATTTTCAAAGCACCTTTTCTCTTCTAAATAAAAGTAAGTATATCTAAGGCCCGTAATATAGTGTGCGTGTGCGCGTGCCTGTGTGAATGCGCATGCACGTGACGCACACTTTGTGTGTGTATGCTGTGAGCGACAGTCTTGGAAGGCACTGTGTGTGTGTGTGTGTGTGTGCCACTTGGTAACTGTGTGTGTGTGTATGTGTGTGTGTGTGTGTATATATATATATATATATATATATATATATATATATATATGATGTGTGTGTATATATATATATATATACACACACACACACATACACACACACATACACACACACACACACACACACACATACACACACACACAGTTATATATATATATATATATATGTATGTGTATATGTACTTGCGTATTTAAATGTGTTTTTACCCCAGCATGAATTAGGATGTATTTTATTTATTTTACTTTATTAAACCTTTCTAAACACCACACACATACACACCCATACAAACATACACATACACACATACATACATACATACATACATACATACATACATTAACAGCGGTGGTAGCTGCGTGAAAACGTTATTTTCCCAATCTTCCCCCCTGTCGGCCGGCTCCACGCTAACTGCTGTGCGCGCGCGCGGCACTATTATAGAAAGGCTGACTATCCACAGCCAACTATAACTGCCACACGCGTGCACGGCGCAGCAAGCACGCCCACTATGGAACAGCCTTAAGATGGGGCTATTTTTCATTAAGGTGGGACTGCACCTTTACAACAATAAACAACGCCTTATTTTTCTATTTTTTTTTATCATCATTTAGAGAAATGATCTTTTCAGTGGTGATGTTGAAAAGGTATGGACATATCCATTGTTCGACAAACCTATACATATGCACGCCCCAGGCGAGTGGATTTAACATCGTGGCGAGCTCCTATTGGCCCAAGCAGCACACGTGTGGTACTAGGTGGCGAGTAGATTTTTTTGTGATTTGTCGACCACTGGACATATCAATAAAATGACTTGGAGTAGCAAGGTTAATGAGTTTTAAAATGACAAAGTTTGTCTCAGAGGATTCTCTTTAGCAAGGTCAAAAATCATAAATGCACATTTAGACACTGCTTTTACCACTCTTTAATAGCATATTAAACAGGGGTAGCATATGAGTACATTCCTGTCTCACAAAGTTTCCCCAAGTCTGTTGTAATTTCTCTAACATTAGTAAAAGCTGCAAACTTTCCCAGGAGCACAATTAACTGGTGCAGGGCCTCTCAATTCCTGTCCTCAAGACCTCCCAACAGGTCAGTTGTTCAGGATACCCCTGCTTCAGCACAGGTGGCTCAATCAGTGGGAGGTGGCATTCAGGGATACAAACACTGTAAGGCAGCGGCCAACCGGGGGTTAATTTATATGAAAACGGCCCAGGGATTTAACCACACTGCTATTGACGTGGGTATACAGTATAAGGACTATGTAGTGAGTGAATGTTACTCCTCTACCCCTGAAGAAGCGTGCTTGGACACGCGAAATGTGCATCGGGTTTTTAATGACGTCATGACGGTGATGTCGGTGGTGATGTAGCGTGGTTTATTGTTCATTCTTCAATTCCCCTTGGCATTTCCATACGAAACAACAGTGTCCTATATGATCGGGACCGCAATATCCTCCTAGACTTCTACTTAGAGATTTTCTGATAGGATAGATATGAAATAGACACCCTTGCCACTCCCCCCCACCCCCGAGTTACTAATAGGTACGGTGGGGTAGTTTCAGGGAGAGATTTTCTGTACATATCTTCTCAATGGTCATCATTTCTGACTAGAGCAGCTGACTTGATACTGGCTAACCCTATATGCTACTGTATATAATAGATATACCTCTGATTGCCTGGAACAACAATATAGATGCACTCATACCAACAGGGGTATCAGACATATATTGTAATACGGATAGCCGTATAGAGAGAGGGGGATAGTGCGATTTGATATTAGGCAAATCCCGGTCGTTATCACGTGGATATAGAGAGACCGTTTTGGCTCGAACATAGTACGGCCTCGCACATAATACGACCCTAACGTTTTGAAGGTGTTCTACATGAAAAATAAAAGGTGTTATTGTCAAAGGGCCATTACCTGAAACGCATTAGAGATTCTACCTGCCACAATACCATGATGTCTACCATGGAATAAAGCATGTTTTAACCCTTTATTCATCGGTGTTTAGCCCCCAAGTTCTTTGCTGTGCTCCTCCGCTTATTTCCTCTGTGAAACCTTCCTGTTATTATCTGGTACAGTAACAGAGTAGCAACGCTTCTTACCGTTCTCCCTTACATATTCTACCATGTCAATGTATATGTTGCGCCCTACATGCCACACTAGTGAGATAAGAAATCATGTCTTCAGTGTAGTGTCCCTGACTACTGCACAATGGAGCCATGAAGTCTAAAACAGCTTCTCTCACCCACTGTTCCCTGTTCTCATCCACTTCTGTCATCAAAGGCTCAGGTAAATAGGGGAAGTCAAACCCATGAGACTTACGGAATTTATGTAGAATGACTCTATCTGCCCTACTAGACTTCTCTAGATTATTGGTGTAGGCTTTTCCTGGCAGCACCCAGCACAATGGTTCCTCACCTATATCACCTCCTTCATAAATTTCTTCCTCTAGGCCTGGAGAAGAATCTATGCCCTTCTCATAGTCATGAACCCTGTTGCGCATGATCTCAGCCTCCTGCTCAGGTGTAAATTCTCCTACCTCCCACCAGTGTTCTACCTTCTTTCCCCTCACCATGATAAATCTAGTTCTATCCATATGCGGAACATACCCTGGAAACATTGGATCCCACCACTTGAGTAATACATCCCTCATAGTACTTGTGGGCATAGCATTTGCAATTACTTTAGCATCAACACATTTGGGTTGTACAGACGCTATGGGTGGCAATAATGATCTGGGACTTAGAGGTTTACTCATACCACCTAATACAGGGGATGCAGTCCTGGGCACATTATCAGGCTTACAGTCACTTAATCTGTCCGGCTTAACATTGTCCTGGTTCTCCAGGGGTGCGGCCACCACCCGCACCGATCTTATACATACTTGTGATTGACCCCGTCCGATCACCCCCACCAGCTCCACGACCACCTCCTCTTTAAGCGGCAGGCTTGGAGCTCGAGCGGAAGACTCAGGCTTTAAAGCGGCTTGCTCCCTGGCTTCCTTGAGGGCTCGGTAATGTAGCAATTTCCTCACCACCAAAGACGATGTCCTCACTGGAACAGCCACCAAAGACGAGTCGATCGCAGGAATGGTTGAAGAATCAGCCGACGCCTGCACAGCCATCGCTCCCATGCCGTTCTTCTGGGCGGAAGAATTTGTGGCAGCCTCCCTGCGAGGAACCTCGGCAGCCGATGACTCCTCTTGATAGTGTCTTTTTCTCCTGGATAGAGTGGAAGAAGCTTGGTGGAACTTCTCCACACAGTGGCTCACCGCTTGTAGCCATCCGGAACCCGGTTGCTCATACTCCAGCAGAGAGTACGAGATGTGTTCTGCACCTTGAGCACCATCCAGCGCCAAATAAAATAGGTCCACCTTCACATCTTTGGACAGGGCAGCAGCTGCACGTGGAGGGGGAAGAAGCCTCTCTCCCTCCGGCACCGCTTGACCAGTACCTCCTTCATTAGCATCTGAAGAAGGTAAATCTTTTTAAGTATCAGTCACAGATGACCCGCCCCTTGGGCTAGAGGATAGATCATAGTGCTCACCGCAGAAATTAATTCTATCGACTTCTCCCACTCCTGATGAGTGTCATAGAGAATGTCCATACAGTCCCGCTCTGCATCCGCATAGGAGTGTTCCACCATAGCCTTTAGCTTAGCGATCAAGGTGGGGATTTTCTGTGCTTCCGCCGGCCTTAAATTAGCGGCAGGCATTTCACCTGACTCTCCCACCGGTTGAAGGTATGGCACCTCACATTGGCCACAGTGAGACGTGACTACCAGCTCTGCTCTCGGCTGATCATACAGCCGGCATAGTCGCTGCAGAAAGTCTTTCACATTCAAATTGAGCAGCAGGAGTCCTCCTGGAAGCTCAAAGTGTTGGGCAATTTGTTCATGGCAGTTGCTCAATACACCAACAGTCTGGAATAAACACAGTCCTGGTCAGCTGAATAACCATGGGCTCCTCCATGGGTGTGGTTGGTGCGTCCAGTACACCACACGTGACAGCAATTAAGTCTGAGTCTCCTCCCCCTGGTGGAACCAGGAGTTCCAGACATTCCAGAAAAGGTGCTGCCAGGCCTTTCGCGCCAAAACAAAGTTGTTCTGCAAAACTTTGTCTTGCATTTTGCAAAATCTGCACGTGGTTGTCCCGATTTTGACGGGAACCGTTTGCAGTCATTGTTTTCTCGCGGAGCACACTCGGCAGTTCCAATTGTAAGGTTACTTTCTTCCAAAACCTTACCTTGGCAACTCCACATGTAGAATGGCTGATACCATGACTGTACCTCCAGCAGTCACATCTCGGCACTATCAATAGTCCCAAAAGATCCAAAAGATAATGAGGCTGATAACCGCAATGTACCCTCCAGTGTGCATCTCAGCTATGCAATATATGATGAGGCTGATACCGCAACTGTGCACTCCATTGTGCATCTCAGATTTGCAATATATGTGGAAATGTGGAACCCAATTCCATGGAGGGGTCCCAAAAGTTCCAAACATGGACCCCCAAGCACAATTCCTTCACTCCTTTATGTGGACGGCCGAACCCACGTTTTGAGTGCCAAATATAATTGTTATTCCGCTTTGGCAACTCTAAATACAGTTGTTATCCCTCCAGCCCCACGTTGGCAGAGCCAATGTAATGGACCTCTTGTCTCCCCCCCCCCCCTCTGGCGGCAGGAGATAGGGTGTTACTGGTTGAATTTGGTCTGTGTATACTCTCCCTGACAGGGTTTACACCTGCTCATAGAGTGTGCGCTCAGTGGATTTTACCTTTATCTTCTCAGGGTCTCTTTTCCTTCATGGGTTCAGGCCAAGGCGTTTAGGAGGAATAATAATGAAGTAGATAGGGTGCCAGGAACTTTTAAAACAGGATGCTTTATTGAGTGTACCACATCTTCCATCATACATTAGTACTGGTCCTTGCATAGATCTTCCACTATCCCTATGAGTAGGACTGGACTGAGGATCTGTTTCCACCATTGTGGGGGAAAATCCCAGTCATTAGGAGGAGTCATCTTCATCCCCTAGTGATAGGGATGAACTCCACCCTTATCCCATAAGGAGCACTGCACTGGAACAGAATACACCTCACCCCCTAAGGGGTAAGGCAGACAGAATTCCCCAGCCCCAACTCTCTAATCTGGAGGAACCCACATCTCTAAACAGTAGGAGGGGTCAGGCTTTTCTGCTCCATTAACAGAGACAACTGTAGCAAGGCACTTATCCTATCATGTGGTCCCAGCAGCTTATAGGCCCAGACATGTGCCTGGTAGTTGCTACATTATGAAACATGATGGGATGGGATCTCACCAGGTTGCCCTTATTAACCCTAGCACTGCCTGCTATTACCAGGACTTATATGCCAGGCTATGGAAATATAGCAGGGTTATACATTCTCTCCCTGGCGAAAATCCTCATCGTCCTCAAATGAGGTAGCACTTCTATAAATCCCCCAATTTGATTTATATAATAAAAATGCACTTTGTAACAATACAAAAGTACAAAAGTGCAACAAGAAGAAAACAGAACATAACCAACACAGTAACTCATAAGAGAAACCTAGATTACTTCTGCATATACATTATTAAAGGTGCCTTCCTAATGAAGAACCATAATAACACATATTAACCACAATGAAACACATGATGCAGAAAATAGAATTTACCCAACCCTTGACCTGATTATCTACTAGCAGCTACATAAAGAAACGAAAAACTCAAGTTTTCCTTTGAAGAACAATTCCATATGTTTTAGGACTCCATGGACATTAGTATTGTTATTGTTGTGAGCGGTGCTGTCATTTGAAGATCCACAACTATCTTGAAGCTACTCCCGCCTCTATTGCTGAATGTGCACCGCTCATAAAAACTTCAGTGACTGCAGAGGATAATGCAATCTGATTTACAACTTGTTCTATTGCAGCTGGTATGCAATCTTACCCATCTCAATCAGATGTTCCCTTCACATGGCCCTGTGATCATCAGGATGGTGTTATGGTCATGTTGTAAAATTAGTGCATACAAAAACGAATAGCTGATACTATACATCCCATATGAATTGACTTTGAACCCTTGCAGAAACACTTACCAGAACACCCTCCTACTGTCTGTGCAAATTCTCCCCACTTACCACTTACATTGTAATATCTTCGGAGCATGGACTCCTTTTCCTACTGTTTAATGTCTGTAACGTTTACTCCCTTTATGTGTTATAATATTATAATATATATATAGCATGTTCTTGTATAGAGCTACTAGTTACGTAGCGCTTTACAGAGACATTTTGCAGGAACAGGTCCCTGCCCCGTGGAGCTTACAATCTATGTTTTTGGTGCCTGAGGCACAGGGAGATAAAGTCACTTGCCCAAGGTCACAAGGAGCCGCCACCGGGAATTGAACCAGGCTCCCCTACTCCAAACTCAGTGCCATATCACGTGTATATGTACCTGGATGGCGCTATATAAATAATGTACATACATAGATATGAAATTATATTTAAAAGGTACATCTTGATCTCAAAACACAACCACACACCTGTGTTAATTAGTATTGCTCTGCTCTGAATACTAAAACAGCGCCTTACCACAGTATTGTGGCATAAATTGCCTAACGATTTACAAGAGCAGCGTGTGGAACAAAGACATGCAAAAAACTATTGATTAACAGAGAATTAAATGTTCAACCCACGCATTGCTATAGTATTGCCCCTTTCCGACACTGTTACTACACAGTGATATCACATTTCCTCTCTGTGTGACTACAAACCCAGAGAATAAATAACAGATAACACTAAATAAGAAAGCACACAATGAAGTCTTTTTTTTTTTGTAGAACAATTTTATCTCTTTCTAACATCTCCAAGTGTTTGATGTTCTCTTGCTGGAAGTAGTCCTTAAAAAAAAATAAATGCAACTGAGTTTAATTGTGCAACTGATATGTTATATATCTGAACTAATGTCACAGGAACAAATATTTAAGATGATATACAAAATGAATATTTTTTTAATGTGCTGCTATGTATTCTCTGTATCGTTACAATGGAATGTGAGTTAAAATCCACCAAATGAGTCCTCGGAAGAAAGAGGAAACATAATAATACAATGTCAGGCTTGGCAAGGAAATCAGCTGGGGTCATTTAAAATGTGTTCTAAGCAGCTCTCGCCTCTCAGCAAAACATTTTGACCAAAAGTGCCTGTTGTCACAGCAAACTATTTAATTCCTTTTGCAGGTGTGAGACATATGGGGATAGATTTACTCGGCAGTGCTAAGTCGTAAAGGCAGCTTACAGCCCATTCATATAAATGCATTTGATTTAAAATGAATGGACCTTTACAGTTTAATGCTGGTTAGTAAATATGGGCCTTTGCCCCCGCTATACCAAACGATGCTAAGCACTGGGAACTATAACAGGCACTTCAGGCCTTAAGATGCACCAATTCTTCGGAGATTGCTTAAAGCTATTTTAAATGGGTCCCTGTCACACACAGAAGTGCTCTTTAAATAGTCATTGTAACTATGTCACACACACACACACACACACACACACACACACACACACACACACACACACACACACACACACACACACACACACACACACACACACACACACACACACACACACACACACACACACACACACACACACACACACACACACACACACACACACACACTTTAAGTTATGGTGGGTGAAAAAGGCGACAGAAAACCTCCACCGTTAGCATATAGCCAATAAAGAATATCACTTGTGAGCACCTTCACATGTCTTAGACAGGTCTGCAACCCTGCTTTTCAACCATTATCACCTCGCATACAGTGCTCCCACTGCAGCAAGGGATTCTGACAAATAACATGCAAATAACGGTTGAGTCCTGGAGCTACCTTCGGGGGAATCCCACCTGGTCGGTTGTTACTGCTGCGCAGTAGAGGTTTGAGCCCAAACCTCCGGCTGGATATGCAACTGTCTCTGTACTTATGATTGTCCAGTACACAATAAAGGGGAACTGCAACCTTACTAGGGCCGGTCCCTACATCCACTCTACTCTATGGGCACTCAGGGCCTAACTGGGCCGGGGTATAAGGCCTAGTGTAGGGGCTGTTGGCCTCCCTACACATAGAGCTCCGTCTCCTTCCTCCTACCGCTCCGTTCTGCCCAACATGCTTCCCTTGTACCACTCTTTAACCTTCCTCCCGATATCCTGGCCACCCTATAGGCTCCCTTGCGTCACATGGTCTCGCTGTGCCTACTGGGACTCGTAGTCCCGAACGCTCCACCCTATAGGAGCCGACCCTCCTTTGCGGGCTTTGCAACCTGTGGCCGTGCATGCGCGACCTCTGCTCCCTAGCCACCTCTGCAACCTGCCGCGCCTGCGCGAGCATTAACATGGCGGCGCCCTGATCGCGTCTGATACTGCGGAGCCTCCGGTACACCAAAGCGCTCCCTGCACGGCTGCAACCTTCCAACACATATACAATAGGGTGAGTCTGGGGAGCCTGGCTACATCCTCCCCCCTGTGGACTCCAACGCCCCCGCTTGGACTACTAAAACATCAACTGGTACAACGATTTATATAATACCAGCAAATAAATCAAATTTTCAAGCAAATTTTAGGATGACATCATCCCTATTCAACAAAGCGGGAAGCAGCGTAATGCACAGGTAACATTGCACTATCTGATGGTAAAAAGATGTAGATTATTAACTGTCGGACACCTGATAAATAAAATACAACAAATATAACTTGGTAATATTATAAAGAAGACAGTGACAAGTTTTTGTTGATATTTAGCACTAACCGAGTCTACTACAACTACTACTACTAAAGATATATTACACACTGTGATCCCACGCAGCGCCGCAGACAGCTTTCCCGGGCCCAGGATTAACATTTCCTCCAGGGCCCGTCACCCACGTGTCGGCGGCCTTGCGATAACCCCTCCCCCATTTTCTATCACACTCCCTCCTTCTCACACACCTCCTCGCTCTCACCCCCTGTAACCATTTCCTTCCCCCCCACTCCCACTCCCCTGATATAATAACATATTATATAATATGATATATAATAATAATTAAAAAAATATATATATACACACACACACAAATCCCCCTCCCCAAAGCATGGCCGATGCACAGAAGGGCCCTGCAGGCCCGCAAAGGCCAGCCAAAGGGGCTGGGGAAGGGAGGGATAGATGGGCAGTGCTGAGAGAGGTCCTGCAAGAGGGGAGGGAAGGAGGGACAAATTGGGGCGGCTTCAGAAAAAGGGGGGGGGCTTTCTTTCCTGCACAGAGAGGGAACTGTAGGGTTTTCGGCAGGGAGGCCGGGAACCCTTGACTGGCCGGGCCTGGGACAGCAGTCCCGGCTGTCCCCACTGGTCAGCGGCCCTGATACCACGTTGGTTGCCAGTGACTTGAATGGCAGGTAATGTGGGATCGCAGTGCGTTAAAACATAACGGAGGTTAGTGAATCTTCCCCTCTGCATCAAGGCAATTGTGGTATTATACTGAAGCATTTCCAACCATCCTCTCTTAGGGCTTATTCATTAAACTGCAATAATGTTAATCGATACACTATTGCACGGAAACTCTCTATGTCCCCTACACAGTATATGTATGTAGATCTTAATTTATATAGCACCATTCAGGTATATAGCGCTTCATAGCAGAAATACAAGTCACTTAATATTATAACACAACATGGGAATAAGCGCTTCAGACGTGAAAGTAACAATAGGAAAGTGAGTCCCTGCCCCTAGGAGCTTACAATCTAAGTATACAATTTAATGAAGAACCCCTTTAGAGCCAGTGTACAGGTATGAATGTATTTATTTTGCACCTATTTTGTTACTCACTGTCATCAAATTAATGCTGTCAAACAGCTTCGGTCTTGACTCGCATAGAAGTGTGGAGGTCAGCAACTTCGTTTCACCACTGAGTCATTATACGGACTACGTATTTAAAATACTTATTCCACAATACACTTTAAAGGGCAGTAAACATTTTATGATGTCATTTTACCTTAACCAGATCACGTGTTTAAATGGACTGAGATCTCGGAAACAATTCTCTTTTTACTACTGAAACAGTGGTACATTATAATGCCCTTTGAACTTTGCTATTCACTAAAACATAATAATCTAGTACATTTGCTGTTAGTATATAGCTTTTGCTTATGTGACTATGAAAAGTGGTTGTCGTTTATGAATTTATAAATTCTTCTTTTAATCCTTTGCAGTCGGTCATTGTTTCCTAACGAAATTCTAATCAAGCAAGAAACAAGCTCCACCAGCTGGGGAATATATGACCAGGCAATGCCCTGCACTTCTGGAATTATTACCTAAGACTTTCACTAGCTTCTTCTAATAAGAATGAGCAATGAGTGGAGCTCTTCCATCAGCTACAATAACAGCAGAGTAATTCCCTATAATTGGAAAATAGCGTCTTGCTAGTTATTACTTGAAAGCTGTATTAGGTTGTATTAGTTCTCCAGAGATAATGTTTAGGCTGAGTCCACGCTGCTGCTGAGCTCGCTCATGCTTGGAGAGCGGTGATGTCACCAGCTCTTCAAGCATGAGCGATCGCTGTCCTGCAACATTTTTAGAGCAGGAGCGAGGGGGGCGTGGCTATTATGGGAGGGGGTGTGTCATTGGCTATATAGGTGCTGTCTGTGTTTCTGTGTGTGTCTGTCTCTCTCTCTCCCCCCATTGGTCTCTCTCTCCCTTCTCCCCCCATTGCTCTTTCTCCATCCCTTCTCCCCCTCCCCCTTCTCCCCCCCTCTCTCTCTCCCTTCTGTCTCTCTCTCTCTCTCTCTCTCTCTCTCTCTCTCTCTCTCTCTCTCTCTCTCTCTCTCTCCCCCCTCTCTCTCTCTCTCTCTCTCTCTCTCTCTCTCTCTCTCTCTCTCTCTCTCTCTCTCTCTCTCTCTATCTCTCCCTTCTCCCCCCCTCTCTCTCTCCCTTCTCCCCCCCTCTCTCTCTCCCTTCTCCCCCCTCCCCCTCACCCTCTCCTCCCCCCTCTTCCTCCCCCCTTCTCCCCCTCTCCCTCTCCCTTCTTCTCCCTTTCTCCATTCTCCCCCCTCTCTCTTCTCCCCCCTCTCCCTTTTCCCCCTCTCTCCCTTGTCCCCCCTCTCTCTCGCTTCTCCCCCCTCTCTCTCCCTTCTCCCCTTCTCTCTCTTTCCCTTCTCCCCCCTCTCTCTCTCCCTTCTCCCCCCTCTCTCTCTCTCCCTTCTCCCCCTCTCTCTCTTCTCCCTTCTCCCCCTCTCTCTCTTCTCCCCTCTCCCTTCTCCCCCTCTCTCCCTTCTCTCCCCTCTCCCTTCTCCCCCCTCTCTCCCTTCTCCCCTTTCTCTCTCCCTTCTCCCCCCCTCGCTCTCCCTTCTCCCCCTCTCTCTCTTTCCCTTTCCCCCCTCTCTCTCCCTTCTCCCCCTCTCTCTCCCTTCTCCCCCCTCACTCTCTCCCTTCTCCCCCTCTCTCTCTCCCTTCTCCCCCCTCTCTCTCGCCCTTCTCCCCCACTCTCTCTCTCCCCTTTCCCCCTCTCTCTCTCCCTTCTCCCCCCACCACACCACTCCGTTTGCCCCCCCACAGCAGTAGCCCGTTTGCCCCCCCCATCCCAGCCCGTTTGCCCCACCACACCAGCAGCAGCCCGTTTGCCCCCCCATCCCAGCAGCAGCCCATTTGTCCCCCACACCAGCAGTAGTCCGTTTGCCCCCCCCCCCCACCCCAGCAGCAGCCCGTTTGCCCCCCCACCCAAGCAGTAGTCCGTTTTCCCCCCCACCCCAGCAGCAGTGTGTTTGCCCCCCCACCCCAGCAGTAGTCCGTTTGCCCCCCCACCCCAGCAGTAGTCCGTTTGCACCCCCACTCCAGCAGTAGTCCGTTTGCCCCCCCCATCCCAGCAGTAGTCCGTTTGCCCCCCCCACCCCCTTCTCTCTGCTCCCTCTCGGCTAATAATGTCATGTTGTGTGTGTGTGTGTGTGACAGGAGTAGAACACGCCCTCTCTCTTACCATTGGTCAGTGACCCTGCTCTCAGCACGAAAGTATCTCTCCCTTGTCTCCCCAAGCACAACGCTTGGGAGAGCGTGTGTGCACGCGCATGAGCGCGCGAGCACAGCGGGAGAGGGGATGTGCTGACCTACATTGCAGAAAGTAAGCGCGCCAAGCGCATAGCGAGCTCAGCGCCAGCGGGGACTCAGCCTTAGGGAGGCTGAGGGTCTTAGAGTTGCTAAAAGTAATTGTGTTGTAAAACTGATGCAAAGAAGAGTAACAAACCTGTGCATCAATGTATAAAACCGGTTGCTGATGTGTTGTGCAGTGTGATCAATTTTTTTTTTCCAAATAAAAAAATGACATTAGAGAGTGCAGTTAGAGGCAGAGTTTGGATGTTGTCAGTGGGGCACATATGCAAATGACATGTAATAATAAATTACAAGTATGGGCAACTTTTGTGCCCATAAATGCATCAAAATTGTCAGTCAAGTCTTGACCTTGGAGCTTGCAAGAAATCTCCCCCGCTCCCTCCCTGCAACCCACATATAAACAAATAAACACACAACGAAGGTCTGGAGGTACAATGGCCACGTCTTTTATTCAAACAAATAATAAACCCTGGTAAGTGCCAACTCTGCCAGCGTGCTCATCCCAGGGTAAAGACCGATGGTACCAAACCATGTCCCGCAAGACCCACGAAGACCCCATCGGCCAGGCCGTTAGCGAGACTGGGCCCCAGTGAATCGTGCACAAATGAGTCCTGCCAACTCGCCACTCCAAGCCACCACAGGACTTTTCTGCACCACAGAGCCCCTGTCTGGTAAGGGTAAAGCACACTTACTCCCCCAAAAGCCACCACCCAAGCAGCTAATCCCCTTAAACTAGCCCTGTAGCCCCAGACTCGTAAGGACCCTTCGAGCCCCTCCTAAAGTGTCATGGCTGTCAACCTGGAGGCTACTTCAGCCTCAAAGGGAATACTGGCAACAGAGGAGCTCCTTCGGCACCCATATGATTCCTTTGATTTTCCTCGGTGCTCACTCTTATCCCTCTCTCTCTCTCTCTCTGGCTGAGATTGGACTCATCCTCTACCTCCCTAAAAAGCACGGTGAACCCAAAGTTAACCAGAATCTCAGAGGTGTCCAATTTTATTCCCCCCAGACTGAGATTGAAACCCCAATTTATCTGGTGCAATCCTGCAAACCAGCTCTGTGAGCTACAAGCTCACCGTATCCACCCTTCTACCTGTACACCTTCAACACTTCCATATAGCCTGGCCTAAAAGGTACCGTAAAATCACCACCTTGGATCTCCTCCATCCCCTTGGCAGGTACTTAATTGGAACAAAATGTACAACCTCCTCATCTGGCTGAGACTGCATATGTGCTTCCCCTAATTTGACTGGTTCCACTATCACCCACTCTGTGACTACCGAGGCTCCACCTAACCACCATTCACATTAACCCTGCCCTGCTACCAGGCAGCCAAATGGTATCTAGACAATATGCTCCACTGGCACAGCTGGGTCCTTAATAGAAGGGTAATGAACCTACCCCCAATTTGCCACATGGCCAACTGGAGAGCCCCACTGAATAACTGGGGCCCCAGCCTCCCAACCCCGTTGTATATAAGTGAAGACTTTGACCCCCTCAACCCAGTGAGGCTATACATGTCATCTCTACCCCCGTTCCCCACCAATCCAGTGGGGGTATACGTGGGGACCTTGCAACAGAGGGTTTTACCCAGAGTTTTCCACCTCCCACCCTAGTGGTGGTAAGGGGGTGGTCACCATCCACCCCCCCAACCCCGCATAGGAAATATAAGTTTGGGCTCTGCTACCCTCCTCCATTCCAGTGGGGCCTCTTCCACCCTCCGCTATTCCCACAGGGGCACCAGTGGGGCCTCTGCACCCCTCCCCCATCCCATTAGGGACATAGTTGACAGTGGAGGCCCTAGTGGGGGTCGTCTCCATCAAGTGGAGCTCTCCACCCTAGTGAGGGCTCAGCTCAAATGGGGCTTGGGAAGCCTCTGACTTGATCCCACCTCCTCCCCTGTCACTCAAGACACAGGGGAAGCTATAGCCATGACTACAAATATATACAGTACATGAATAACAGGGGATAGGGTATAATGATTACACAGTACATTAATAACAGGGGATAGGGTATAATGATTGCACAGTACATGAATAACAGGGGGTAGGGTATAATGATTACACAGTACATGAGTAACAGGGGTTAGGGTATAATGATTACCAGTACATGAATAACAGGGGGTAGGGTATAATGATTACACAGTACATGAATAACAGGGGATAGGGTATAATGATTACACAGTACATGAGTAACAGGGGTTAGGGTATAATGATTACCAGTACATGAATAACAGGGGGTAGGGTATAATAATTACTCAGTACATGAGTAACAGGGGGTAGGGTATAATGATTACACAGTACATGGGTAACAGTTACACACAGGGATGTGGGGTTTATTGGGTGTCTCAACCGGTGACAGGTGCTGACATAGTGTGCAGCCAGTCCTGCTGGGGTTTCGTTTTCTGTTAGGAGGATCACTATTTTTTTATTCTCTTCTATATTATTAAAGTCCTGGATAAGAGCTGTGAGTTTCTCCAAGTGCGCACTCCTCACGTAAGATTATTGTGTGCAGCGCAGTAGGAAATGTATTTAATCTTCTGTCTCTCCTAGCTCACATCACTGGCACAGTCTCATCTCCCGGGGCTTCCAGTTCTGTCTGTGTCTGCCTGTTTCTCTCACACACCTCTCCTAGCTCACATCGTTGGCACAGTCTCATCTCGCGGGGCTTCCAGTTCTGTGTGTGTCTGCCTGTGTCTCTCACACACCTCTCCTAGCTCACATCGCTGGCACAGTCTCATCTCCCGGGGCTTCCAGTTCTGTCTGTATCTGCCTGTTTCTCTCACACACCTCTCCTAGCTCACATCGCTGGCACAGTCTCATCTCGCGGGGCTTCCAATTTTGTCTGTGTCTGCCTGTTTCTCTCACACCTCTCCTAGCTCACATCGCTGGCACAGTCTCATCTCGCGGGGCTTCCAATTCTGTCTGTGTCTGCCTGTTTCTCTCACACCTCTCCTAGCTCACATCGCTGGCACAGTCTCATCTCACGGGGCTTCCAGTTCTGTCTGTGTCTGCCTGTTTCTCTCACACACTTCTCCTAGCTCACATCGCTGGCACAGTCTCATCTCCCAAGTCTTCCAATTTTGTCTGTGTCTGTCTGTTTCTATCTCCAGGCTGTGGGTGCTCATTCAGTACTGGCACAAGGTCTGTCTCTGCTTTGGGTCGTTTACCTTCAGGAGGTAGGATGCCAGGGTATATTTTCTCTGTAGGCTGTGATGTCTCCTGCTTTTCAGAGCACTGGAAATTATTTCGCTGGCGATTGAGTGTGTTTTTTGTTTCTTTTTCTGGCAGAGGACAAGTTGTTTCATGTCACAGGGTTTAGTGAGGACCTCCTGGCTTCTCATTGCTCTGTAGCAGTAAGACTGTGGATGGCTGTTGTTTAGGTGAGCCCAGAATGTCAGTGCTCTCTTCTGCACACTGAGCAGTAGAGGAAAGCGGCCCAGCATACATTGTTTGATGTACTCCTGTGTACTTGGAGAAGGTGTTCGCAGAATTCCAGATGCAGTATTTCGGTTGGGCTGGTATCCCATTTTGTGGAGTCTGGGTATGTCACAGGACCACACCCTCACTGCCATATAGAAGGATGTGCGCGATGATGCTGTTGAATATTTTCATCCAGATTCTTATTGGTAGTTTGAGGTGGTACAGCTGTTACCTTATTCCATAGATTGCTCTGCTGGCCTTCTCCTTCAGTGTATTTATTGCCAGGTTGAATCTCCCTGATGAGCTGATTGTTAGATCTAGGTATGTGTAGCTCGCTGTCTGTTCCAGTGTATTGTCATTCAGTGTGAATTGTTTTTTGGTTGGATGTTTTTTAGATTTTTTTCTGGAATCCCATTATTCTGGTTTTGACGCAAACAATTCTTAATCCATTCATATTGTATGGACAACATGACACACAGTATAAAGAATTTTAGAACATGCACCAAATGTCAGAGCATGAATAATGTTATACCAACATATGCCGCTAATGAATTGAGGTGATACCTTTATATTTGGACACAATGCACTCTATTGATTCATTTAAAAAAAAAAAAAAAACTATTCTTCATGTAGTAGCTCCTAGAAAGTGTATGTGGATAGTATCAAAATGCTGTGTGCAGTATGTTCGCGGAACACTAACATGGCTTATTTGTATATACAGCTAAACCCCGTTATAACGCGCCTCGTTATACCGCGATTCGGTTATAACGCGGTTTTCCCGTGGCTCCCGTTTTAAAAAAAAAAAAAAAAAATTTTAAATTTTTTTTTTTTTCATTTATTTTTGCACACTGCACACACTGCACACACTCACTGCACACACACTGCTCATTGCTCACACTGCCACACTGCACACACACTGCACACTGCACACACACGGCTCATTGCTCACACTGACACACTGCACACACACTGCACACTGCACACTGCACACACACTGCACACTGCACACACACTGCTCATTGCTCACACTGCACACACTGACACACTGCACACACACTGCACACACACTGCACACTGCACACACACTGCTCATTGGACACACTGCACACACACTGCACACTGCACACTGCACACACACTGCTCATTGCTCACACTGCACACACACTGCACACTGCACACACACTGCTCATTGCTCACACTGCACACACTGACACTGCACACACACTGCACACACACTGCACACTGACTGCTCATTGGACACACTGCACACACATTGCACACTGCACACACACTGCTCATTGCTCACACTGCACACACTGACACACTGCACACACTGCTCATTGCTCACACTGCACACACTGCACACACTGCACACACACTGTACACTGCACACACACTCCTCATTGCTCACACTGCACACACTGACACACTGCACACACACTGCACACTGCACACTGCATACAATTATTATATAGAAATAAACAGACAACTGCACTTTAACAGATGTATTTTGCCTGTACAACGTCTTGTGACTTTTGTTTCACAAAGTTAAGGGGGTGGGAAGTCATTGTGCTGTGGGGGTTGGGGGGGGTGGCGGGGCCCTGCGCTGTGGCTACGGCGGGCCCTGTACTGTGGCGGGGGGGGGGGGGGTTAGCGGTCTGTGTGTGTGAGTGCGAGTGCCTGTCTGTGTGTGTGTGTGTGAGTGCGTGAGTGCCTGCATGTGTGTGCGCGCGTGTGTGTGCATGAGTGCGTGTGTGCCTGTGTGTGTGTGTGTGTGTGTGTGTATGTGTGTATGTATGAGTGCTCCAGCCCGAGTCCGTGGAGGGAGGGGGGGGGGGGAGAGTAGCGGGTCCCTCCTGCAGCCAGTGGAGGGAGTGGGGGGAGAGTAGCAGCTCCCTCCTGCAGTCCGGGGAGGGGGGGGGAGAGTAGCAGCTCCCTCCTGCAGTCCGGGGAGGGGGGGGGGGGAGAGTAGCAGCTCCCTCCTGCAGTCCGGGGAGGGGGGGGGGAGAGTAGCGGGTCCCTCCTGCAGCCCGTGTAGGGAGTGGGGGGGGAGAGTAGCAGCTCCCTCCTGCAGTCCGTGGAGGGAGGGGGGGGAGAGTAGCGGGTCCCTCCGCTCAAGCCACGCCCCCCCTCCCTGTCAAACCTCCCACCTCCCGCTCCGGCTCTTACACTTACTTACACACACACTCAGACACTTACACACACTCACAGACACTTACACACACGCGAGGGCCCTGTGCTGCGGCGGGGGTGGGGGGGTTAGCGGTCTTCCGGAGACTGCTTACCTGTCTCCAAAGCTCTCTCAAGTGACTCTACACAGACGGGGGGTGGGGTCGGAGCAGAGGAAAGGCCGCGACCAGCACCACCACCCGCTCCCCCCCCTCCTCCCGCGCAGGCAGCGGGAGCGCCAGGGACAGCGGTGGGAGAAGAAACCCCCCGCTACCACCTCCATGCAGGCAGCGGGATCTGAGGTAAGCGGCGACCTGAGGGACATCCCCGCTCCCATCTCCTGCCCCGCGGGCTGTCACGCGGTGACAGGGGGAAGCGGGGACAGGAGGGACATCCCCGCTCCCATCTCCTGCCCCGCGGCCTGTCCCGCGGTGACAGGGGGAAGCGGGGACAGGAGGGACATCCCCGCTCCCATCTCCTGCCCCGCAGGCTGTCCCGCGGTGACAGGGGGAAGCGGGGAGCGGAGGGACATGCCCGCTCCCATCTTCTGTCCCGCGGGATGAATATGCGCTAAAGTGCGGCGGCCATTTTTTTTCCCGCGACCCCGTTAGTAACGCGGTGGTCTCGGGGTGGACCCCGAGACCCGCGTTATAACGGGGTTTAGCTGTATTTGTAGTCATGGCTATAGCTTCCCGTGGAAAAAAATGTACATTTCTCAGTGGCTAATAAAAATAAAGTTTGATTATACAAAGGTTTTATCTTAACAGCATGGGAGTGCCGGGCTATTGAGTTTTAAGGCAGCTGAGATTCACAGAATTAGACAGCTCTCACATTCATAGATTCTGAAAAAAAAATAAATACAAGTGCTTTGATTAAAGCTGCCGTTGCTTGTTTAACCAAAGTTAAAGTTATGGCGCCTGTAAAATTCTTTGAGATAGCGGCATGTGTAGGAGTTCAATCACAGCGAAATCGTTGACGCTGTTGATACTGTACACACTGTCCTTTTGGCTTTTACACCAAAGTTTAATCAGCTGGAAGTAAATTTCCTGTTTTATCAGTTGTCTAATTATGTACAGCTGGGAATAATAGCACTAAAACTCGCAGCAGGTGCTACATTTAACCCCGGTGCTGCCAGAAGGGTCTGTAATTCAGTTATAATCCCCTTAGGACAAGGCATTACCTGGCCTTCCATGCACCGGATGTTGACACCACTTGGGGAACTAATGACCATGTTCGAAAGGGATTATTAGTATAATACATTTTAATAATATGTAAATATATAAGGTTTTAATAGTATTATTTTAAAACATGTTGTGTGTTTGCAGTGAACTAGAAGTTTTTGTTAATGCTCAGTGAGCGCTGTTCTACAGAGGCAGCCAGATTTACTATCTCCGGAGCTGCGGCCCATAAAGCTAGCGGCGCCGGAGACATTATCTGCTGCAGTCGTGCTGCGGAGGGACCATGCCTCCTGATCGTGCCCCTCCCCCCTTCAGCGTTAATCTTCCATTGCCGGGGCAGCCATGGTCACCTGACCGCAGTTTACCCCGATGCCAGAAACCTTTTAATCGTGCTACATCTGTACGTTAGTTAAGAAATGTTACTGTCTCATTACGCCAGTGTGTAATAAAATTGTTCCTGTAAATAAAACACACAGACAATTTTTTTCTTTGTTCTTCCTTTCTTTTCTTCTTATTGCCTATTCTCTTACAACCTACTCCCCCCCCTCTATTTCTGGTACTTCTCTCTCTCTCTCTCCTCTCCCTCTGTTATTCCTCCTTTACCATATTCTCCTCCCATCTTGTATGTTCTCTCTTCTTTGTTCTCCTTCTCCCTCGCATTGTTTTTCTTCCCTTCTCTTTCTCTTGTTCCGTCTCCCTTTTTCCTGTTCCTGTATTTTCTGTTCTCTCTTGTTGCTGTCTCCTCTGTTCTATCGCTCTCTACCTTTCACTTGTCTTTCTGTTCTGTCACTCCCTCTCTCATTCAACTTTAGTTTCTTTAAAACAGTTTCCATTGTTTTTAAAGCGCTGATTGATATCTAATGATGTGCTTGTGATAACCACCATTATTTTTAAGTGTGGATTGAGATCTAATTAGAATGTTGTGTGGTTTATAAGGTTCTAACTATTCCTGGGTGAACAATGCCCTGAAGTTTAACCAATCAGAGAACAGGATTATTCCCTTTCTTTTTCAGCTATAATGCATTTTACTGCAGGGACATTTGACAGAAAAAAAATGTTAAAACATTCTGCTTGTTTATAAAGGTTCAACAAAGTAACCCCTTTTACATTACATGGGGAACGTTTCAATGAATCATGACAAAGACTATGGAAACATTTTGTCCTCGTTGTACTGTAACAACTTAATGCGTCCTCAACCTCTATCCCCTACTGCAGACGTTGGGAATTCTGTCCTCGCATAGCCTTGCTATATCAGCATACATGGCGGCAAACAATACCACTATTTATACTAACTCCTGTCTCTGTTTGATGTTACCTTACTGAATATGGGCGGGCTGTGTAATTATTAGTGATAAAGAATGAGCTTGAGCTGTCCTTTCCCTTGAACATTTCAAAGCTTTCTAAGCCCAGAGTTATATGTGTCTGGGGTCAAACCTTCTTATGTTGATCATTAAATAAAAAAATCATATCACAATACTGTAGTGGAACGTTTGCCCTCACGCTTGAATTTTTCTTAATGCCGTAGCTGTCATAGACACGTTTAATAAATCTGCTAGTCAATAAAAGAATAATTTGTACCAGGCACTTGTTTCTTTCTTCTTGGCTTCACTGTGCCTTTCGCGACCTGCCGTGTTATGAAAGATAACGTTGGAGCTTCACATACAGTTAGGTCCGTAAATAATTGGACACTGATACAAGTTTTGTTATTTCGGCTGTGTACCAAAATAAATTCAAGTTACAGTTAAATAATTAATATGGGCTTAAAGTGCAGTCTATCAGCTTTAATTTAAAGATATTCACATCCACATTGGAGGAAGGGTTTAGGAATTACATCTCTTTAATATGTAGCCCCCTCTTTTTCAAGGGACCAAAAGTAATTGGACAATTGACTCAAAAGCTGTTTCATGGACAGGTGTGGGCTATTCCTTCGTTATTTCATCATCAATTAAGGAGGTAAAAGGTCTGGAGTTAATTCCATGTGTGGCATTCGCATTTGGAAGCTGTTGCTGTGAACCCACAACATGCGGTCAAAGAAGCTCTCAATGCAAGTGAAACAGGGCATCCTTAGGCTGCAAAAAAAAGAAAGAAAATCTATCAGAGAGATAGCAGGAGCATTAGGAGCGGCCAAATCAACAGTTTGGTACATTCTGAGAAAAAAAGAATGCACTGGTGAGCTCTGCAACACAAAAAGGCCTGGACGTCCACAGAGACAACAGTGGTGGATGATCGTAGGATCCTTTCCATGGTATAGAAAACCCCCTTCCCAACATCAGCCAAGTGAAGAACACTCTCCAGGAGGTAGGCATATCATTATCCAAGTCTACCATAAAACGAAGACTTCACGAGAGCAAATACAGAGGGTTCACCACAAGGTGCAAACCATTCGTAAGCTACAAGAATAGAAAGGCCAGATTAGACTTTGCCAAACAATATCTAAAAAAGCCAGCCCAGTTCTGAAACAGCATTCTTTGGACAGATGAAACTAAGATCAACCAGTACCAGAATAATGGGAAGAAAAAGGTATGGAGAAGGCTTGGAACAGCTTATGATCCAAAGCATACCACATCATCTGTAAAACACGGGGAGACAGTGTGATAGCATGGGCATGCATGGCTTCCAATGGCACTGTGTCACTAGTGTTTATTGATGATGTGGCAGAAGACAGAAGCAGCCGGATGAATTTTGAAGTGTATAGGGATATATTGTCTGCTCAGATTCAGCCAAATTCAGTGATGTTGATTTGATGGCGCTTCACTTTACAGATGGACAATGACCCAAAACATAATGCGAAAGCAACCCAGGAGTTTTTTAAGGCTAAAAAGTGGAATATTCTGCAATGGCCGAGATCACCTGATCGCATGCATTTCACTTTCTGAAGACAAAACTTAAGGCAGAAAGACCCACGAACAAACAACAACTGAAGACAGCTGCATTAAAGGCCTTGCAAAGCATCACAAAGGAGGAAACCCAGCGTTTGGTGATGTCCATGCGTTCCAGACTTCAAGCAATCATTGCCTGCAAAGGATTCTCGACAAAGTATTAAAAATGAACATTTTATTTATGATTGTGTTAATTTGTCCAATTACATTTGAGCCCCTGAAATAAGGGGACTGTGTATGAAAATGATTGCAATTCCTAAAAGTTTCATACAATATTTCTGTTCAACCCCTTGATTTAAAGCTGAAAGTCTGCACTTCTATTGCATCTCGTTGTTTCATTTCAAATATATTGTGGTGGCGTACGGAGCCAATATTGTGAAAATTGTGTCAGTGTCCAATTACTTCCGGACCTAACTGTACTGTAAGTGGTGTGAATTTCATGAAAATGTTGTTGTAGCAGCATCAAAGTGCATTTGATGATATCATCATATGTGGGGAAGGTTTTGTGACACTTGTGTTCTGTAGGTCAGCAGTGTGCAAACAGAGGGGCACACCCCTCAGGAGGAGGGAGAATTTCTAGGGGGGGCTCGGGTGGTTACAGAGGCCCCGCGCTATTCCCCACTGCATTTCAATTAAATGCCGGGGGAGGTGTGAGGCCTCTGTAACTTACTTACCTTCTCTCTGCCGGGTCTTTGGCGACGCATCGCCATGGCAACGTGCGTCAAATGACATGGCGGGGTCACATGACGGGACGTCACATGACCCGCGACGTCATTTGACACAGAGTCATTGGAGAAGGGGGAGGGCGCGAACGCTGGGGCTCACGGGCAGGGGGACACAGCTCAAGAAGTTTGCGCACCACTGCTGTAGGCTATTACACTACCGGCACACTTTATTTGAGTGCGGCTAGCTCCGCAAGCCTGGGGATGCCCCGGCATGCTAGCCTGGGGATGCCCCGGCATGCTAGCCGCACTCCCTCGGCGTGCCGCGCGTCATCGGGTGCCTGCGCCCCCTGCACGCGCGTCCAGGGCTCCCCGAGGGAGCCCTGGTGTCCCGCGATGTGGGGGACGGTGGCAGGGGGTTCCGGGGGACACGGCGGACCCGGCAGCGGGAGAGAGAAAGCCCTGATCGGAGGGCGCTCCTCCGTGTCTTCGGCGCGCGCCCGGAACCCTCTGGCGCGCGCCAGGTTACTGCTGCGGCCGAAAACGGGCAAATGCTCAAATAAACTCGGCCGCAGCAGTATGTGCTCAGTGATTTGCACAGTGCTCTAGTGTTGATGGGGTTAAAACCGATCTTAAAGAACCAAGTCACACTTTACATAAGGTTGACTTTAAATGTATGCTTCCTCATAATCTCAAACGTGTAACTAGGCTTAGTATTATGATTATGTTAATTTTTGTAATATATTTATAATTAATCATGGAGGGAGCCCACTTTACATTTAATTTACATTCCAGAACAGTGGCATAAAATGGCACCTTGCTATAAAAGGGGGTCTTTTATAATCAGTATCCATAAACCACTATACTAAAATAGATGATTTTTGAAAATTCCATGGGCCTCCTATACTTCTCATTATGGGAGCATATTACCCAAATTTCTTCTGCATGGTGGTATGCTGCAGAGAGAGCTTTTGCAAGAACCGCCCCAAGATTGTGGAATAAGCTCCCTGCAGCTTTAAGAAATCAGGAAGCTTTGCTTCCATTCAGAAAGGAATTAAAAACCTTCCTTTTTAAACTAAACACTGCAAACAGAACCTGATACCCCGGCAGCCATCTTTCCTGCTTCCTGCCCTTTGTTGGTCTCCCTCGTCGCACCCTATATGTTTTCTATCGGAAGGTCCCAGTTGTAGGCAGGACCGCCAACAGAATTTCTGAACAATGGGGTTCCCCTTCAAATGCTAGAACATTTATTTTTATTTATTTATTTATAAAATGTTTTACGAGGAAGTAATACATTGAGAGTTACCTCTCGTTTTCAAGTATGTCCTGGGCATAGTTAATATGACAAATAATACATGGTTATAAATACAGTTACATAAATGAACAGGGTATACAATATATACAATACATTGCATGCACAGTTAGAGAAGATGTATATTATGGGCGTATGAAACAGTTACAGACCAGATTAAAGTGTGAGACAGCCTTAGTTTTGAAAGAACTTAAACTGGTGTTGGATGTGAGAGTCTCCGGTAGGTTGTTCCAGTTTTGGGGTGCACGGTAAGAGAAGGAGGAGCAGCCGGATACTTTGTTGAGCCTTGGGACCATGAACAGTCTTTTGGAGTCAGATCTCAGGTGATAAGTGCTGCATGTGGTAGGGGGGATGAGCTTGTTCAGATAGGTGGGTAGCTTGCCCAGAAAGTATTTGAAGGCAAGACAGGAAAGGTGAACTTTGCGCCTGGACTCGAGTGTTGACCAATCTAGTTCTTTGAGCATTTCGCAGTGATGTGTGTTGTAGTTGCATTGGAGAACGAAACGACAAATTGAATTGTAGAGGGTATCAAGTTTGCCAAGGTGGGTTTGGGGTGCCGAGCCATATACTATGTCTCCATAGTCGATAATTGGCATTAGTATCTGCTGTGGAATACGCTTTCTGACCAGCAGGCTTAGGGAGGATTTGTTACTGTAAAGTACACCTAGTTTGGCATAGCTTTTGGATGTCAGGGTATTTCAAATGTTAAGTGGGAGTCAAACCATATGCCCAGTTATTTAAAACTAGTAACAGGAGTTAGGGTGGTGTTAGTGTTGGTTCTGATCTGGAGCTCAGTCACTGGAAGCTTTAAAAATTTAGTCTTGGTCCCAAATACCATTGTTACAGTCTTGTCAGTGTTTAAAAACAGTTTGTTTTGGGAAATCCAGTTTTCGAGTTTCAAAAAGTCAGACTGAAGTATGTGTTCAAGGTCAGAGAGGCTATGGCTGTGTGCATATAGGATTGTGTCATCTGCATATATGTGTATTGAGGCTTCCTTAGAAGCTGTGGGAAGATCATTGATGAACACTGAGAAGAGTAGGGGCCCCAGAACAGAGCCTTGCGGGACACCACAGGTGATATCCAGGGGGTTGGATTTAGAGCCAGAGATGGACACATGTTGGGATCTTCCTGATAGGTAGGACTGAAACCAGTATAAAGCATGCTTCCCTATTCCAGAGCTCTGGATTTTGTTAAGCAGGATAGCATGATAAACAGTATCAAAAGCCTTTGCAAAATCTAGGAATATTGCACCAGTGAGTTCAGTGAGAATATAGTCATATTCGGTCTACTTTGCCCCGTCATGTTGCTTTGTTTCCCCCCCCCCTAATGTCTTTCTCTCTCCATTTCCCTAGTGTCTTTCTCTCTTACACCTTTGATCTACATGCCCCTCTTTCTCTGCCATTCTTGACCTGCTAACCTCAGACCCTAGATAAATGGCCACACACGAATGATCCACTCCTGCACTCGTTCCTCTGAACGCCTCTGGAGGGAATCTCATACTCTTGCAAACTTCTTTCACTACAAATGTATCTTATCCTGTTTCAACTCTGCCCTCTCCCAGGCTAAACAAACCTGCTTTTCTTCATTTATCAACATGCACCAGTCTAACTCATGCCGACTCTTCCCTATTTTTGACTCTCTACTCAGACCACCGTCTGCTACCTGTTTTTCTTCCTCCATTTCACCTCAGGACTTTGCTGACTATTTCAAGAAAAAGGTGGAATCCATACATCAAGACTTCCTCGTCTCCTAAAACCTCTTGTTCCTACTTCTTGCTCCATTTTCTCACTGCACTACCATCTTCTTCTTCACATTCTTCAAACTCTTGGAATCTGTAACAGAGCTCTATCCTGGATTTCCTCTTACCGCTCCCATTGTACTTTAAATTTTTCGTTTGCTAACACCTCTTCCTCTATCGATGTCTCTGTGGAGGTACAATAGGGGTCTTTCTTGGGACCTCTTCTCTTTTCTCTTTACACACTCTCTCCAGGTGACCTTATCACATCTCTTGGGTTCATATATCACCTCTATATTGATGACCCACAAATTTACTTTTCAACCTCTGACCTTACACCTGCTGTACAGACCCAATTCTCTGCATGTCTCTCTGCTATATGATCCTGCATGGCCCTCCACGACTCAAACTTAACATGTCAAAAACAGAGCTGCTCATACTTCCTCCCTAACCTGGCTCTACTACCTCCTTCCACATTACTGTTGGAAGCACTATCATAGACCCAATATCACAAGCATGCTGCCTAGGGGTGACATTTGATGCCTCCCTCACATTCTCCTCTCACATTCAAAATGTAGCTAAAACCTGTTTTTTTTCTCCGTGTCTCTCCAGCTGAAATCCCTCTCCTGGCTTCCTATCAAATCCCGCATCACACACTCAATTCTCCTCCTCACTTTTATGGCTTTACACTCTCCTGCCCCTTCTTACATCTCATCCTTACTTTTGTGTTCTGCTCAAGCACGTCTTCTGTCTACCCGTTTTGTATCTAAAACCCTCTCCTGCCTTAAACCTTTCTCACTCACTGCCCCACGCCTCTGGAATGCCCTTCCCCTAAATATCCAACTGGCACTCTCTCTCCACCTTTAAGACCGATTTTAAAACCCACCTCCTTAACAAAGCGTATAGGTAGCTCAGTGGTTGATACAATACACTTCATGGTTAAATATGGGCTGAGTAATTGTATCTAAAAATAAACATGTAGTACAATTAATGTACTTGGCCCCCTGCAGACGCACTTACCAGAACACGTCCTTCTGTCCCTGTACGTTCTTCCTACTTAGCAATTAGATTGTGAGCGGAGCAGGGACTCCTTTTCCTAATGTTGCTTTTATGTCTGAAGCGCTAATTCCCACGATCTGTTATTTGCATTATTTGTTATTTATGTTATTAGGTCACATGTATTACTTCTGTGAAGCGCTATGTACATTAATGGTGCTATATAAATAAAGATATGCATACATACAGATAAACAGAATAAACTATTTTTGGGCTGTTTTAGTCTTTTGTCAAACCCCAATGACGATGTCTCCAACATCATGGGAAATGGCAAGACTCGCCACCCAGGGGAGAATGCCCAAGTCAGGTGCCACTATTGATAATGTAATCATGATGATGTGGGGCATACAATGTAGGGATGTTAGTTGCGCCCCTTGTCGCTAGTGGACTAGATGCCAGAGACGACGAAAATGGAAACAAGAACATGCGGCCTAGTGACAAGATGCTCACCTGTGTGTAAAAATGAATCTAAATAGAAAAAAAAAGTGTGCAACAAAATAAAGCACTTATTATATGAAAACGACAAAGGGCAATGTCCCTGTGTTCATAAAGGTCTTGGAATCCCAAAAGCAGCTTCATTATTTAGTCTCAGAAACACCGGCAGGATTTATATGAGCTTCCATTTACCAAAAAGTTTTATAGGGGAAAACTGTAAGTGACATTGGAGCCCTGATGTTAACCGCTGAAAAGTGTATTCCCAAAATCTGGTATTTTGGGCTTCTGCTAATAGGTTATTTTTATATATGCCTGTTTAACGGCCACCTATATAACATATAATCACCTTCACACCAATAAGACCCAAAATGCCCATACAGCTGTCTGGGACTAGCTTTGCTGGCCATGCTATCTTTGATCTGGGCTTTGCCTTAAAAGCTGTATTAGGCCTCGGTCCCAGTGATCGCGACCGCGCGCGCGATGGCCTGCATGGCGTGAACAAGCGACGGCCCGCTATGGTGCCGGCCCCAGTCAGTCCGCGCGCATGCTCAAAGCGCGATGGCATGACCACATTGCAAAAAAACAGAGATTTGTATTTTGGCGGGGCGGCCAAGCGATGTCTACGTCACGGCGGAGATTCAGCCAATGAGGGAAAATCCGCTGCATGACGTCATGGCCGCCCTCCCGAACCCCCCAGTCGAGAGCAATCACAAGTCCACTGATCGCTTCAGAAACGGGTGGACGCGACGCCCGGCGCTCCAACGTGCGCACGCACTGACTGGGGCCGTCGCCTAACACAGCAGGCATAAGCTTAAAGGGATCCACGTCAAAGTGAATAGAAGCAAAACGTGATGCACTGTGAGTTCTCATTTGCATATCATTACCCATAATTCCTTGCTGCTGCAGAAGCATTGTATTCTGTGTGATTATGTGGTATCGCAGGTTGTATGACCTGTTTGAGAAATATCAATGTGTAGATAAGGGTTTCATTACTGTATTCTGTACAGTGGACGCGATGTGTCACTTTTGTACTCACCACAAACCTATTTGTGTACCAAGTATATATTAAACATGTAATTCCTTAAGCTAAACTGAATTGATATGGGCATTATGTTAAGGTTGCTAGAAATTATATATCTAGAATATTTATATTACAAAAGTACCCTAAATATGCAAAATATGAAGAAATAATACTCTTCATATTACATTTTTCTTGCCTTTTCCCTCCTGACTCCATTATACTGCAATATCACTATCAGCAGCTTAACATCTGAACATTCCATTGGTTTAATTAATGCATGGTTGTTGTATTTGTATGTATTTCTACCATTTTAAAATTTATTATAAGGCTTTTTGGACATGAGTGCTTCCAAGTAACAATTAATAAGAATATGATGTGTGCTGTAACATTGCAACAGTATATATGGCTCTATTTAACTGCAAAATAAAACCTCATTACATCTGTATATAGAAATGCCAATAATGTGAAATGGTTAAATATGGGCTGAGTAATTGTGTCTAAAAATAAACATGTAGTACAATTAATTCCAAAGCGCTGGGAAACAGCTTCAGGTGAGGAGAATCCAGCTTGTGCAGCCAACATGACAAACAATTTCTTCAAAGTGCAGGTCTCCTCTAAGACAGAGGTACAAAGTAGAGGTCTACTCACACGTTCATAATGCAATTCTCCAATTAATGTGACAGCCAAGAACAGTGAAAAGACAACGTTTCAGGTCCCATATGGACCTTTCATCAGGTCTTTTTTGTCTTAGAGGAGACCAGCACTTTGACAAAATTGTTTAAAAATAAACATGCAAATAAAAATATATATCATCATTGTAACAGGAAATGTTCAGGAAATGTGCCTCTAATCCAGCACTGTGGTGGTTAACTGCTGGTAGTTAATTAACCAACACCACCTGGCTGATTAGGTTATTAGAAAAGCCTGCCTTTGAGACAGGAAGTGAGATTTTTCCTGAGTCTCACAAATTGTGGGACTGACCATAGGAACAGACATCTTGAGCCTACCAGAAGAAACTGCACGCTGCCTGCAAGACACAGGGGAAAGTACTTCTAAACCTGGAGAACAAAGAAGCCGTTCCCTACAGAGACAGATAAGACTTTCCTTTCTAAAACTTTTTGTATATTTGCACATATCAAGATATATGTTTGGGGCTGGGAGACATGCTAATCTAAAGGGAGTTGTGGACTGCATAGGTTTAACTAGAAATACTCCCAAGTGGAACAGAAGCTTTGTTTGACCCCTTATTTGCATATGTTTGGATGATTTTCTTGTGTTAAAGAAACAGGCGCAATACAAGCCTTATTTAATTTCACCTTAAAAAGTCTCCATTGCATACCTCTGCACATGTCCTCCTACAATCATCTTTAGCTGTTTTCCAACCCCCTGTTTGGTAAGGACCTCCCCAATGATCTTCCAGGAATAGCAGTTGCAAGCCTCGTCTCCACGTTGCTAAGTTCCTAATTTCATCCTCTGATCTTATTTGTGGTTGTCTTCTTGGTCTATGGATAACCCTCCATATCCAGTCGAGTAACATCTTCGTCCAACTATGGTCCTTTCCTCAGACGATATGACCATTTTAATTGCTTCACTCTTGTGATGCTGTCAGACTTTTTTTTTCATGTGTTATATTTCTTGTCTCTTCAGGTAATACCCGGATTTTAGCTCTCCATATTTATTTACCTTTTCTGGAACTTCTGACTTAGAGAAGAGAGAGTAATACCTGGGAAATCAGTTTATATTTGCATATTTAATTAGTTTATTTCCCAGGTATCTCTGCATGTATTGTACAGATGAGTGTTTTGGATATAAGTTCATGGGTGCTCCACTACATAGGACTCTCTCCATCTCTCCTCCCCATTTCAGGGTCTACAACATTTTGCAGATTAGTGTTTGATTTTATGATTTTTTTTTAGCCTTTCACAATTTTTTTTAACATTTTTGCACACACAATTGGGACAGTTTGGCAAATCTCTACCTCTGTGGCACAGTGGAAGATTTCCTTGAAAGATTGTCTGTTTTCTTCCTAATGTTCTCCTTCCCATCTTCATTGCTCTGTTGATGTCATTTATAAGGTTCCCAACCACTGATCAAAAAATAAATAAAAATAAATGTTGTGTGCTTCAAGAGCAGTGTGCTATAATCTTGCAAAATTAATATGTAAAAAGTATATTCATATTAATGTATAATTAATGAAAGGATTAGAGTGCAGATTTAAAAAGGCGTGATGTGTTCTATCTAGTTATATACAGAGAATATCCGTCTTGTGAAAAAATACATATATATATATATAAGAAAAAAATAGTAATCATGTGACTGATTTAACAAAACACATCAATTTCTATACAAGAGATAATATTGTCTGCTAAGGTCTAACACTGTCCCTATCTGGTTGTGAGTAAGTCTAGGAGTCTTGGATTTTCTCCACTGTGGGTATATGCAGCTCTCCATTTGAGGTGTCCCACTCTTCTTTACTGCACATGTAACAAACAAAAAGAAGGAAGTGCAAAAACGGCCAAGAGCCTAATACGGTTTAATAATACAAAGATAAAATACAAGGTATCCATAGAAAAACAGCTTTCACACTTTTTAAGGGGAAGTGTGGAGCCCATCAGTGTGCCTTGCAGAGCATCGCACTCTCTTCAAACAGACCGGTCTGTGCTGTTGCTTCACTGATGTCACTGCTGGTGTGCACTGTATCTCGGCAGGTCAATGGAGAGAAAAACAAGCATCCGCCACTCGTCTAGCATTCTCAAAGTTCTCTACGCGTTAAAAGTATGAAAGCTGTTTTTCTATGGATACCGTGTGTGTTTGATAACCACTTGCCTTTTAGCTTTGTATTATTTGTAGCCAGGGTCCCTCCGGTCCCCCTGTCTCCTGGTTTCTTTCCCCCTGACATGTGTGCTGCTGCGGGGGCGAGCGCGTCGCTGGGGGCTCCCGGCGACATCAGTGGCAGGGCGCCGCCATCTTTACTGTGTCCACGCAGGCACGGAGCCTCACGCATGCACAGAAGCGACATGGCGGCCATCTTGCATTTGGTGTTAGGCTTGCGCGTGCGCAGATGCGATGCGGTGCCATTACAGGGAGTGAGAAGAGGCGCTCCATAGTCAGGGACATCCCCCAGTTCACACATGCGCAGTTAGCAGCGGCGGCGGCCATTACACAGCACGCACGCAGCCCCAATGTTAAAGAGGGCCATAAAGAACTACAACTCCAGCAGCCTCTGGGCACTGCCCAATGATCCCTGTCACATGCAGCCAGACAGCCAGTAGAGTTTGTATCTTTCTCCAGCAGGAGAATGTGCAATGTTGCGCACAGACCATGCGAGTCAGTTGGTGCTGTGATAAGGTAGGGGAAGGTGTGTGTAGGGAGCAAGTGGCTTCTTAAACTAGGCCAGGTTATCCCATAGGCCCCAGCTAGGCCCAACTCCCCTTCAGTTTGTGGCTGCTTTAGGGAAGGCCCCTTAGGTAGAGACCTTGCTCTGTTAGCAGTCAACTTAGTTAGGGACACAGCTGCAGTGCTGTGTGCTCTGACAGAAGGGTCAGTGTTGCAGTGGATCATTCTCTGCAGATACAGAGACTGTCTGAGTGGTGAGCTTGCTCAGAAGGAGACCCCCATAACTGAGGCTTCGGTGCTGGATACAGACGGGTCTTCTTCCACAGTTCTGCAGTACCCGGTTGCAGGAGCAGGTATTATCCAAGTCACCAAGTGCAACACCTATACACTTCATCTTAGTGGGCAGGGCTGTTCCACACGTGGGTGGGGTTGTGGGACTAATGGGACTTTTGGGTACAAGGACTTTGGGAATACAGTGTGGGGTTAAGGCACTGTGAGAAGGAGGATAGTTGTGTTTAGTAGTGTTAAAGGGTGACACTGAGGGTTATTATTGATGTATGTGTGTTATGTTTGATTCTGCAAATAGTAAACTGTTATACTTATACGCCTGTGTATGTGGTTACTATATGTGGGTCCTGTGTAGGGAAGATTCTACACTCCTAGAATCCTACACAGGTGGAGGCACTGTAAGTAAGATCGTTCCAGAGGAATCATCCCAGGCTCTCACTGGCGGTGGCTCAGGCCTCCTGTGAGCCTAACAGGTATATTGCACCACACCTGGTAACATATAGGTTCCCCCTCACATGCACTCTATCTGCGACAGGGGGTCGGGGAATACCCGTTACATATAAAAAACTGTATTCCTGCCACAGGGAGCGACTGCAGGGCTGAAGTCCAGTAGCTGGAACAGGTTAGCAGCCAATGGTCTGCGGACAGGCAAAGGTCAGAGGCAGGCGGCACGCAGCAGGAAGGGTTGGTCAGTAGACGGGCAGTGTTCAGAGGTGGGATGTATACAGGTAACGGTGGTCAAGGAACAAGCCGGGACACGGACAAGAAACGAGGAATGTAGTTTAGGGTTCGAATAGGGTCTGGTGCATGAAGAGAGGATACAGCAACACACTGCGGCAGCAAGCTTGAGCACATGGAAAACCCACAATAATCAAGCACGGAGTAACAGGAAGGGGAGGTTTATAAAGGGATGGCTGCTGATAAGCTACAAGTGCCAGGCATTAGGCAATCAGCATTCTCAGAAGAATCCCTGCAGGAACAGCAAGACAGAAATAGCAGTCCTAGTGGCAGACACGCAGAACTTCAGCCCAGAAGTGTAGAGTCCCAGGTTGAAGAGCTACTGTCCCAGGGACACCCCTGACAATTTTCGTGTTTTTGCGCTTTCTTCTTTTTGTTGGACCTGTTGATCAAAGTAGACACCTTTTTTAACAAGGGCTCAAAGGAGGTGATAAGCATTTCTTTACCTGCCAAAAATTAATCAATTGAGGAAGTAACTTAAACCTGTGGAGACTTTTGCACGAAGAAGGAGGACATCATTGGGGGTTATTAAAAGAAATGGTGAAAATGCTGATAGGGGCACTATAGCATATAATCTCCCATTGAGATTACTGGCTCTCCCTGTAATTTTCCTTGTAACAGCTAAGTACAATGTCCTAATAAGGGTGAAGCTCCGTATTCCTGCTAGCGTTCCAGCTTCACGGCTGTATTAGGATAGTCTTTAAATTCAGGAGCTGTTTATGCGAGCATAGTTTCTGTCAGAAAGCCAAGAAGCCAGGCTGAACAAAAACCAGTCACCTGGCAAAGACTCCTAAATGTTAATTATAAATACCACACCATTTGAATATAGATCTGGTTCAAAGTATGTGACAGGTGCAGTAGTTTCTTGCATTTTACTTAATAATTTGAACATTTGGGTAAATTAAGGAAAATATGAATGTAAATAATTCATTTTTGAACAGCCTGTCCATCAATATATACAACAGCAGTTAATTAAAACATATAAAACATTGGCATTGCAATATTTGGCTTGAATTAACTGCTCTGATTTGGTTTATAATTAAAATGTTGCTAGTTAACATTTTTCATGGTGTAACGGGTATTCCCCCACCCCCAATCGCAGATAGAGTGAATGTGAGGGGGAACCTATATGTTACCAGGTGTGGTGCGTATACCTGCAGGTTCACAGGAGGCCTGAGCCTCCGCTGATGGGAACCTGGGGTGTTTCTCTGGAACGTTTCTTCAATCAGCGCCTCCACCTATGTGAGATTTTAGGAGTGTAGAATGGCCCTCACATAGGAACATCCATAAAGTAACCAGCCCACACCAAAGGTTATGGCTAAAAGGGTTTACTATAGGGATCAGTAACATAACACACAGTATCATCATATAGAGTATCAACAGCTCTATGCATAACAACATACATTGGGTGCAATGGCACCAATATCCCCTTGGTTAAGGCCCTTGGCCTCTCCGCCCAATAGTAACACAACCATACAGTGCCCACAATAATCGGGTGCTCGGCACCAGTGTCCCAGTGTCCTGGACCCCCACCCAGATGTGTGGCAGCGCTGCTCATGTGTGTATAGTTGGTGCACGTATAGATACCTGCCTGGCCACACGACCGTGCCCGGGTATAGAGCTCTTCAAAAAGGGTCTGACGCAGGAACGGGAATCCGCCTCCCAGTGGGGTGTCTCCCTCGTGGAACGTCTCACCCACAGAATGTTTCTTGTAGTAGAGCTGTCTGAGCCCAGATGCAGGCTGCGATCACCACATGCAACTGGCACCGGTGATATCACATAACACTGTACTGTAGAAAGCACCCCCCCCTTGCACTGAAAGGGGCCTTTCCTGAAACTGCCAAAATATCTGCTGTGGCTGTACTGCAAAGCCACACTGTCTCTTCTTGTCAGAACACACAGCACGGCAGCTGTGTCACTGACTAGACTTACACTCACCTAAGGGCAGGGTCCCTACCTAAGGGGCCTTCCCTATGAACTAACCCACTAACCTAGTGGGAAGTGGGGCCTACCTGGGGTCTGGGGTCTCTCTGGCCTAGTACAATCTTTTCCTGGATCCAACTGACTAGCGTGGCCCCTGTGCAACATTGTATCCTTCTCCAACAGGAGAAGCTGCAAACTCTATTTGCTGTCTGGCTGCACATGATGTAGGTGAAAGGGCAGTCCCCAGAGGCTGCTTGGAGTTGTAGTCCGTCATGGCCCTCTTTAACATTAGGGCCGCGTGCGCTATGTCTGCCGCGCATGTGCAACAATGTAATGGCCACCACTGCTCTCTTCTGCGCCTGCGCGACCTTGGGGAGTCCCTGCGCTACGGAGCACCATGTCTGCCCCTTCGCACTCACTATATTTGCCGTCGCATCTGCGCATACGTGAGCCTCCGCGCCCATGCAGACATAACAAAGATGGCGACGCCCTGCCTCCAACGCCACCGGGAGACGGCTCGCCCCCGCAACAGCCTTCTCACTGGTGAAGGTAAGGAAAAGAGGAAAGGGGAACCGGGGAGCCAAAGGGGACGTGGCTACAATGGAATAGTAGTGTAGCAACCTATTAACACCAGACCATTAATGTAGATTTAAAGCAGCAATACCTGGAAACCATACCTACATCCAGTTTCGTACACAGGAATCCATACATAAATGAAATAGGTTTTTACAGTTTTTATATAATGAAAATACTGACTTTATGAGACCATAACTGGTACCACCTGCCACTATGGATGCACAATCAGTGGGGTCGACTTGATGGCAGTGCCATTCATGCGAATGCACGGGGCCCCATGCTTAAAGGGGCCCCATGCTTAAAGAGGCCCCGCGGTCTCTCTCGGGACCGCACCTGTGGAGCAGGAGCGGTGGCAGAGGAATGCCACCCAGGCGGCGATCACGGAAGACGGGCCCAACTTCCTGTGGGATAGGAAGGAAGAAATCCGACGCTACAGCCTGTCACAAACTCCAGGGCACTTCCGGGTTAGAACAAAAACTTTATTGGACCTCACGAACACACAGCTACACCACAGTCTCCCCCTCAACGCGTTTCACGCTAGAATCAGTGCTTCGTCTTGGAGACTGTGACAGGCTGTAGCGCCGGATTTCTTCCTTCCTATGCCATTTCCTCAGAAGGCTGAACGCCCAGATATTGGAGACTATAGGAGAGCAGGACCAGGTTTATGAGCCCACATAGGTAAGGTGTTTCCTTCCCGGCTTTGACTTTATTCTGGTCCGTGTATACTCTCCAGCTCCACTCTATGTGACACTCAGTGACACCTCTAGGTGCTTTTACTAAGCTGCCGAAGAGCAGGACAGACTTTTTCACTCCAACTTCATGTGGGGCCCAACTTCCATGCCAGGATCCGCCAATTGGGCTCTCTCCAGCGCCACCACCACAACGGCCCCAAACAGCAGGCTTTGTGGAGCGTAAGGCTGTGGACATGGTGCCGCAGCCCGTGCGGAGGCACGCGGTGGCTGAGGGAAAGCAGGTGTTTTCTCTGGCCATACCAGACGGGCCGTGAGGGGCATTCCTGGGGGCGTTCCCAGTGACATCACGGGCTGGTTTGCCCTCATCCCAGAATCTGATGATGCTGCATAAAATAAGCTTCATTTTGAACTTTAAATACAACTATAAAAATGATGTAAACCAGGCATCATCAACATCCACTCTCTCATTACTTCATCCACAGTTCATTTTTTAAACGCGTGTTGTGTAGGCCATATGTCTTCAACTGGAATAACAGTGAACCCGTAGCAAATGCTGATCACTTATTGGTGGATAAAACTGAGGCTGAAAATAAATGTACATTTACAAATGTGAGCCACACTGTGTATGTGGACTTTATTATAGGCATTTATACTAATAAATATCTTGAGCACCGGCACAGGGATTGTTCCCCCTTTTTTCTATTGTGCATGTTACACAGGCAGCAAAATGGAGGCATTTATTCATATTTCAACAGGCCTGCTACAGAGAAGCATGACAGTATATACCCAGTATTAGAGAGGGAGAGGGAGGAGCTAGAACTGACACAGTCATCAGGAGCAGAGAGATCAGGAGAGACGCCATAGTGTGACGTCACTGAGCTGCGCGCGGGCTGACGGCGGTTACTCAGAGAGGAGAGCAGAGCACATTGTGTAGTGCTGGCCACCTCAAGCTGAGATAGAGATAGCAATAGCAAATAGAGGGGGCGGATCTCGCAGAGCAACTGCATAGAGATAGACGCCACTTCAGGGTTTGCAAATAACAAAAGTGCCATCATCCCAGAAGCCTGCTATACCTGATTGTATCAAGCTGCGGTCGGCACGTTGTCAGCTGTTTTAACACAGACTGGTTTATGTGAGTAAGCCTTTGGCTGTTTTTATTTTTCATTGTAATAAATTTTTATTAATCTGCACCATCATCTTCTATGTTATCTCCTTTCTGGGAACACTTGGGAACCATGTCTGAGTGGTAATGCTGTGAACAGAAAACCTGGATAAATGACATACAACACGTGGGATTCGTGATATCTGAAAGAGAAGAGGTTTAAAGCACAGATTGTCTCAAAGGAACAACAACACAGAAAGTCTGTAAGTTCATTACTTTAATCTGTCATGGAGTCATTTATTGGTTCTTGTGGCTGCGCAATGGTCTTTTCCTTTTTGTCTATTATTCACTAGGAGGAGTCCGGAACTAACAGCCAGGAATTGGATCACCATCTCTCCATCAGCTGGAATATTGAAAAGAACTTTCCATATCCATTTGGACTAATCATTGGACTGGGGTATTGTTGTAGCCTGGAGCGCCGGGTCATTGCATTTTTGTATTATTGTCTGAAATGAGTTTGTGAGGAATTTGTTAGGCAGAGACCCTTTGGCAGCTTTCACTTAGCAGTAAGCTTATTATTCACTTATTGTATTTACACACACACACATATATATATATATATATATATATATATATATATATATATATATATATATATATATATATATATATATATATATATATATTTTGCGCTGGGATATAGGGCTAATCATTTTTTAGTTAATTTTTAGCCCTGCTACAGAGAAGCATGACAGTATATACCCAGTATTAGAGAGAACCGCATGGGCAAAAAACAATAAACAAAGTACTATATGAATAATAGTCTTAGGGCAGTTTCATCACGTAAGAGGCCAATATGAGATTGGGGGGGGGGGAAACACTGTATATATATATATATGTAACAGTGTTTCAGTGTTTCCCCCCCCCAATCTCATATTGGCCTCTTACGTGATGAAACTGCCCCATGTTACATGTACTATAGTGTGGTGCACCTGCTGGCTTACAGGACTCCTGAGTCTCCCGCTTGATGGTATAGGGAAATACATCAGGTCTGGCTCGTGAGGTAATGCTGAGAACTACTCACTTCTGGGACAGCGCCTCCATCTCTTCCAGGTCCCCACGACAGCAGGGAGGAGTCTCTGGAAGAGAACCCCTGGGTGCAGCTTCTCCCTGAATGACTCCACTCTCAGGCAAGAAGGTTCTTTCAAACAGAACATTCTTTATTGGCATCTTGACTGGCAGACTGCCCATCATTGCGGCCGGTCTCTAGCCGTTTATAATAAAGGTTGCCCACCTCAAGGAAGTCCCTGGACACCACTCCTAGTCAGGGCCCTAGAAGCTGTCCTTGCTCTTCCCTTACTCTCTAATAGAGTAAGGGGAATAGTCTGCCCACCTCTCCCCTAAGGGAGGGCCACAATCCTTGCCAGAGCCCTGGCACTGTGTTGGGTCAGACAGTCACACACACTGCAACTTCAACACACTAAATTCAGGAAGTGATGCGTACTATATAGCTCCAGTAGGCCCCACCCCTGTGTCACTGTAAGTGGACACAGAGCATGATGTCACTTCCTTCACTACACAATACACAATACACATCACAGGGGATGAGGGCAAACCTCATGATTACTCCTGGCAAACCTGCCTTTTTAACAGGAATTATTGCACAGGAGGAGAGAGGCATGTACAAGTAACCCCAAAATTACACAGGGCTACATATATATACAAGAATGGAGTCACCGATATGTTTTCTTTTTTCATTTTATAAAACCAGTACACTTTTAGATAATTAAACTAATGTGTATATACTGTATTTATAAACTTACTTTTCATTCCTGTTCCAAAGTATAAAAAAGTGTAATAAACTTTTGCTCACTCTAAATAACCAGGAGAACGCTACATAAAAAGCCTCAGATTTATCTATGAGACCAAGAGGGCCCTCCCACCTCTATACCACGATTCACAATGCAAGATCAAACAAGGGGGCAAATTAGGAGAGTCGCAGGGCACCTCTCCCAAGATCTCAGCTGTCTGGGGTTAATATTTTTCTATAACAATACTTCTGTTGTGAGATTTTTTTCATATTGATTCTCATGTTTATTCCTATCAAAGTCATGTAATTGAAAGTGTTTCCGCCTTGTAAAAGTCACACCTTTTTTTCAAACATGCAAAACCCAGCAGGTGGATGCATAAGGTTATCAAACTAGGGCAGTGGCGTTTCCTGTCATTCCTTTTGAGAACAAAGACATTTTATATCTTGACAACCTTCACTGTTGTGAAATGTGGAATGCTGAATTTAGTGCGGCCCATATAATCCTTTGGTAAACTAAAGACAGAGATATGAAAAATTACAGCCCATGTTAATCATTGCAGGTTAGACACAGGCCTTCTTATAACGAAACATGTCCACAGAAATAACTACGGGAGAAGAATGAACGGCCCCATATGGAGGCTAATGTGTTGATAACAAATCACAATCTTACAACTTGATTTTTATTTAGTTTGGCCTTTGGTCAATGGGTAAAGCATTGTGGATGGCAATTTCCTTTAAGGCTGGGTAAGGATTACAAAGAAACACATGTTCTAAATTCAGAGGAAAACATCACAGCTCACAGGCACCTAGTCTGTGTTTATATAGCAGCTCTCAGCATCGTGCTCTGTGATGATACATTGGAATTCCTGACTGATCACTTACAATGCCTCACATCTCATGTTTTGCTATTTATTGTTGTTCGCTGACACATTTGTGATCTTGCCTTTTTAAAAAAAAAAAAAATTTAATGGCAAAGGGAATTTGATAAAATCTGTAAAGCAATGTATTAATTGAGAATATATGTAACTTTGCACACAGGCCAATATGTATCAACTCCTTTCATGCAAGCAATATCTCATTATCTTTGATTTGCTTTTTGAATGAGAGAACTCACGGATAATGTAGGGGGAAAAAAAAGACATATTTCTGTCCAGTAAACCCAACATGCAAATGTGATATACATAATATGTCAATTCAATGTAAAGGCGTTAGAAAATAAATTCATTTTGCAAACACTACTCAAAGTATATACTTTTGCACTTTTTCCACTTCTGAAAACTGGCCTGTTCAGAGCATTTGACATTGACAATAACCCTCTTTATGTTGCAGGGCCCTTAATGTCTTACGATAAACCTGGGTGGTAGACAGAGACAGACCTGGAATGTATAGGTATGATTTCCTCTGAGAGTTTTTCTTGGATGTCTATCTCATAAATTTTATCCTTTGCTCAATGAATTATTCAATCACTCACATTAAGATGATTGTACATTTGAATGAATATATATATATATATATATATATATACACATATATATAAATTATCTATATAATATATATGTATACATATTCAATCAAATGTACATTATATATAATGTGTGTGTGTGTATATATATATATATATATATATATATATATATATATATATATATATATATATATATATATTTTTTTTGGTGTATCACCAGAAAAGAAAATATTTGGATTTTCAGGTGACATCTGATTTACTGTACATTAGTGAGCTGCACTGCGCTTCAAACTTAAAAAAATAGCTGTAAATTAAGCAAAAAGAGAAGGTGTGTGGAGTGGAGGTGAGAGGAGTGGAGGTGAGAGGAGTGGAGGTGAGAGGAGTGGAGGTGAGAGGAGTGGGGATGAGAGGAGTGGAGGTGAGAGGAGTGGAGGTGAGAGGAGGTGAGATGAGTGGTGGTGAAAGGAGTTGAGGTGAGAGGAGTGGAGGTGTGAGGAGTGGAGAAGTGGAGGTGTAAGGAGTGGTGGTGTGAGGAGTGGCGTGAGAGGAGTGGAGGTGTGAGGAGTGGAGGTGTGAGGAGTGGAGGTGTGAGGAGTGGAGGTGTGAGGAGTGGAGGTGTGAGGAGTGGAGGTGAGAGGAGTGGAGGTGAGAGGAGGTGAGTGGAGTGGAGGTGAAAGGAGTGGCGGTGAGAGGAGTGGAGGTGAGAGGAGTGCAGGTGAGAGGAGTGGAGGTGAGAGGAGTGGAGGTGAGAGGAGTGGAGGTGAGAGGACTGGAGCAGTAGAGTGGTGGGAAGCAGAGGTGTGACTGAGGGTAGGAGAGGAGGTGAGGAGGCCTAGAGAGGCTGAGGAATGAAGAGGTAGGGGAGTTCAGCAGGGGCTGGCAGGAACATGGGCAGCTTGAGGGATCTGAGAGGAGACTCCAGGGGAGTAGAGAAAGTGAGTGGCACACATCAGGGAGCTTTGAGGTGGAGGCTGCACCTGTGAGCAACCCAAGGATTACAGCCGAGGAGAATTAAGTTCTTGTTGATTATGTGGTCAGACACTATGGTCATCTGTTTGGTCGCTTATCAGCTAAGACCACCAATAACAGGAGTACACTGTAAAAATTAAGGTTGACAATGCAAAACATAAAATTACATACATATATTAATATTTAGCATAAATGTTAAGCCTCTCATTTATCTTTAAAATACATACATGTTTTAGCTCAGGAGTGGGCACAATATTTTACACATAGGAGATATGGCACATTTTGTTAAATATACTATAGGAGGGGGGAAAGGGAGCGTTATTCCCGTTCAATTCATATGATATGATATGCCATTCATTTCAATGTAGTCAACCCCTTATTCCCATTCAGCCTTATACTTTCACCTACTTTTCAATTGAGGGTGATGTGCAGACTGACACTGAGTTGTATTATACCTGTACTAATTGGAAAATTGGTAGGGGCTCTGTCCTGAAGGGAGGAGACATACACCTCCAAGGAACTGCTATGTAAAACAGATGAGCCAATAAACCTACTCCCATGACTTTTCAGTGACACGATATTAAAATGCCCTTATGGAGAATGCAGCAAGGAAAAGGATGGCAATACTCAAGATAGCCACTGTTGCTTCAGTGTGGGTGGAGTTGAGGAAAGGATTGCCAGGAGGATCATCACAGCTTCAGTGTGGTGCTGACATCGCCAAAGCCTCACAGTACCCCCCTCCCACCGGGCCATCCAAGGCAGACTAGAGGGGACATTTTTTGTGAAAACCCCAGACCATAGAAGGGGTGTGGATGCACTGGGAATCAAACCAAGATCTTTCCTCTGGGCCATAACCCTTTGAATGAACTAAATACTGGAATTTTCCACAAGAGTTCCGGGAGTCCAAAATTAGTTGAATCTCGAATGCCTTCTGACCTTGCACCATTACAGAACTAGGAGGAGCGCGAAGGGAAGAGAAGGGATTTTGAATGTAGGGTTTTAGAAGAGAAACATTAAAAACAGATGATACTTTTAGCCTGGCAGGAACTTCCAATTTGAAGGCTACAGGGTTAAGTTGGTTAAGAATTTTGTAAGGACCCATGTGTTTAGGACCGAGCTTGGTTGATGGGAGCTTGAGGTCCACCGCGCGAACCCCAGACGTCATGACAGAGGATGAAAGGCTAACTCAACAATAAAATCCATTGCCAAATGGTTCAAGGCTGTTCAGGGATAAGCATTGGTAGGTGTAGACCACAGGGATAAAAGAGCATAAGTGGCACAAGCGGCCATAAAATCTTTGACATCGCTAAGAATCTCCGGCCACCATAACGTGTGTGATAAATATTCTGACGTTTTCTTAATTCCAAGATGGCCGATGAACTTGGACTGATGTTCCCAATTTAGAATATCTTTGCAGAGGCACGGAGGTACATAGAGTCTTGAATGAGGTATAGGTGTTTGATCAGGAACTTCTGACTGTGCTAGAATAATCTTCTTTATCAAGGGAAATGAAACCGAGGAGATGATGCAGGCAGGGGTGCCGATGGGGCATTTATCAGTCTCTAGGGTAGTTAGGCTATTTGTATTAACTCTTCGGTTACCGTAGTAGCTATGAAGACATGCATAATTCATGCCCTAATGGCCACTATTGCTTCAATTGGGATAATAAACATATTTTTAATGGGAAGATGATGCCAGGTACATTGCAATATATACCTGGCATCTTACTTAGCATATTGCTAACGCAAGCCAGCGTTACAGACAGTTAGCCCTGAGGACTGTTAATACAACGTTAGTCACATGATGGCCCTAAAAGTCGTTGATTTTGCATATATTTAGCTTTGTAGATACCAGTTAAAGTCAGAAATTTAACAGATGTTACCTATTTAGGTAATATCACGTTAGTAGCCCAAATTTAACATAACTTTGAGTATCTACCCCTAGTAACAAACATAGTTATTGCTTACAGACATGACTAGCCTTAATTCTCAGTGTAGTGAATGAGAAACTTTAAACACACATCTTTGGCCCATATTGACTAAAGGGTGTGCTTTGGTTTTCAAGTCTCAAACTTACATTACAAACAATCTCAGTTTGTACAATATAAAGCTTTGAAACATGCATGAATACGGACGATATATTTTGAACAATATACTGTATGGTTAGATTCTGAACATGCAATGGTCAGTTAAGTAGTTTGATTATATTACTGGTTATTCTATGTTCACATACTCAATAGCAATATTCTTGTTTTAAATCTTACCTGTACATAGGGCCATCAGTCGATATGCCAGAGGTAAACTTTGAAGCAAATGCCCATGGAATCAGTTGAGCCACCCTGTGCTGCCTCAGAAATGCCACCTCCCCCAGCACTTAGACAGGGAGTCAGTGCAGTACTGGTATTGCTCTGAATGACATATACAAAGCCGCTATCTGTGGACAATAAATGAAGACAATTGGAGTCACAGGGAGATTATGGCCATAGGCTGCAACATTGTAAATGCCCTGACCAGCCCCGCCAACCAGCTGGTTTGCATGCTTCAGCAGGCAATCGAGGAGATGTGTCCTCACTCCCGACTTTAATCACCATCCATGTCAGTCGTCAGCGCTGGTTCTGACCAATTACCCACTCCCCCTTCAACCTATTCCTCACATCAACATACAGGACTAGCTAGACAGAGTGGAGGGCAACGTCGCCATTACAGGCAACACCAAGGGCACCTTCATTAGAGTGCTCAACATTGTATTTTTCTTTTACTTATACCGGGGGTGGGCAACTCGAGTCCTCAAGGGCCACTAACAGATCCCTGCTTTAGCACAGGAACCTCAATCACTGGCTCATTTTATAACACATTATACAAAATCAAAGCCAATTATTATAACAAGCAATGTCTTAAGTCACATTAGCACAGCACCGTAATCTAATTGAAACATGTCGTATGTAAGGAGCGCATACACATCACACTTATCACTTTTTTACCCAAAGGTCATGATGCCGGTATTCCACTTCTTATTCAATAGTAGAAAGGTTTTCCAGAGGGCCACGTGCTTTGGATTCTGTGAAGAAACCCCATAATTGGTCAATCATAGTACGTGACTGTAACAGGGGAGTAATCCCTGTTCAAGTAATGTGCCTTTAATCTAGCAGTGTGGTGGTTAACTGCTGGTAGTCAATTAATAAACACCACCTGCCTGATTTAGATTGCTTACAAAAGCATGTCTTGTGAGACTGGAAGTGACTCCTTAGCTCATACTTGAGCTGAACTTTGAGGAGAGATTTGTCTTTACTCTCACAACCTGTCTTCAGCTCTGCCAGAAGACACAGCATAGCTGATTTCAAGACACAGGGAAAACTTCTAAACCTGAATGCTGACACACCCTGAGGGAAGGGAGCTGAACCAGGAACTGAGAAGATTTTCCCTCCAAGAAACAGATAAGACTTTCATTCTTAAGAGACTTCTTATATCTGTTTATTTAATGCTATATGTTTGGGCTGGGAGACATACTTAACTAGGAGTTGTGAATTGCATGGTATTGACTGTGCTGAAGCAGGGGAATTTTTAGCAAACAAATGCTGAGTGTAAAATTCCCCTATAGGGGAAAAAGGGATTTCTGATCTGTGTAAAAGGTATTTCAAAGCCAATTGCTGAGTGTTGATTCGCCCTGCCGGGAATGAAAGAAATAGTCCACTGCAAAGAATGTTTTTTTTCTGCAAGTAAAAAAATCTGCCTATATATATCTTGGGAGCAAAACCCAAAGTGTGAAGTGTGAATGCCATAATACCCAAAGATGAGACTGAAAATTACTGAACTCAGGCAGAAAACCAAATTCTGTTGCTGAAGCGGAGGTATTGCACCTAGCAAATAAATGGTGTAAAGCAAATAGACGTTTTTTACCTAGCAACTGCACATCTTGTATACCTGATAAGAGAAAATGCATGCACAGCACTGCTGATATTGAAAAAAAAAATTACCCAAGAAAGAAAAGTCTACAGAGATGCCTGTGAGAGCTACGACCTCTACAAGCAAAATATGCCCATCTGTAGGACTACCACAATTGGGTGTTCTAGCAAATACAGTGGCAACAGCTGCAATAGCGCCTCCTGAGGTCAGGAAGAAAATTACACCTGATAGCCTAAAAATGGAGGACAAGATGCAGCGTTCCTGTAATGAACCCTACCCCATGGAAGAGTGGCCCTTCCAGTCCAATAAAGAGGAAGACATCTCTTACGGGGAACCTGAACCGAGTCACACCCACAAAACACCCCAAGAATGGTGGGGGTGCCTGAACTCGGCACGAACAGAAAAGACCGCACCCTTTAATGACGAATATGATCAGCAGGAGACAGAGCGGGAGCAGTGGATCACCGAATATTTCCGTCAGCTATTACAGTTGCAAGAAAAGCTGGGTGGATCAGTGACGCTGCTAAAATTTCAAATGAAGATGGAGACCCCAATATCCCTGAAGGGACGGTGTCATCCAAATCAAAAAGGCGGAAAAAGAAAAAGAAAAGCGGTTCTTCACTTACCGTGGAAGGAACAGACACGTCCGCAGATCCTGTGGAGGACAAGGGGGACCGAGTTGCCCTGTAGCCTAGAGAAAATGGAGAATTCGTCCTGCGGTTAACCAAATATCCAGAGGGCCCAAGGCAGAAGTCGTGTACCCCAAAGAAGTGTCTGTCCGGTGCCAACAGTGAGGAACCCTCTACCAACCATCCCAGGGAAGTGGAGCCGGAACCAGTGATTGACGATCCCTTGACCAGCCCTGAAGATGCCCTGAAAAATGCCAGGCATGACTGTGATATGCTCCGTGAACAATTGAAACAAAAGGAAGATGGTTACACAGAGCTACAGAAAAATAACGTGACGCTACAGGAATATGTGCTCGCAATGTACTCTTTAGCCAGGACAGAATTGGACGATCTCAAGACTGAGCTACATACTGCAAATGCTACTATTTCCGCCATGGATGAAAAGCAGAGCCAATCTGATAAAATGGTGGCTACGCTAAAGCGGAAGTATGAGGAGGCACTGAAGCAGATGACAGTCTTCCAGCAAGAGGTTCACACTCTTCGCATAGAGCTGAATGCCTCACAACAGGAGGTCAACAGTGTCCGGATAGAAGTGGACGTATCTCAGAAAGAGGTTCAGACACTCCGCAGAGCACTGAATGCCTCACATCAAGAGACCAACAGCTGCCGCACAGACTTGGAAGTTTCCAGAAAGGAACTACATAGTCTCACTGAGGAGCTGGACATTGCTAAAGAAACTATTGGTAATCTTGATACAGATCTCAAAGTCTCTCAGAAGGAGCTTCAGACCCTCAACCTAGAGAAGGAAGTCTCACGCCAGGAGATTGTCATTCTCAAAGCAGATGTGCGTAAATGGAAGGAGGACTGCAAAGAGGCCCTGAAGAATACAGAGACTGAAAAAAGGAGAAAATTCAAGATTAAAAAGAGAAAACTTAAAACTGAAAGAAGAAAATTTTCAGTTGACAGAAGAAGTCAAGGAAAAGTTTGACGCAGAGCACCGACTGCAGAACCAACTTCAAGGTCTGCGTACACACCTCCAGTATGCTGAGGAGAAGCAGCAAACGCTGCAGGAAGAAAAGCTGCAGGCTGCTAAAGAGGTACAAGCGCTGCAGGAACACTTGAATACCCAGTATGTCCCCACAGAGCAGTATGAGGAGCTAAAGGCCATGCTGCATTTCACCAGAGCATTATTGGAGGTGGAGCTTCGATACCAGGTGACTCTGTATGAGAGGGAGCGTGAGAAGGCTCAGAAACTGGAGCAAGAGCTGGAGAGACAGAGAGACTGTTCCATTCCCTTGAGTCAGTACACCAAGGAGAAAACAGATGCAGCAGCAACCTTGACGACAAAAATTACAGAGCTCCAGAATATGAAGGAGACACTGATACAGACTCAGAGAAAGCAAAGTGCGCAGATAAATTCCCTGAGAAGAGACTTGCAAGACGCACTCAAAAAACAGGGATCACTCGAGGATGAGATTACAGTCCTACAAGGACAAGTATTGACCCTGACTAAGCGTCAGTATCCCACGGCTACAAAAACCCATGAAGACAAGGGTACAGTGAGAGCTGGGAATACCGCTCATCTGAAAGACAAGGTTGCAAAATTTGAACCACCTAAACAAGCACTAGCAAAACCTTCAGCCACCCAACAGGCAACAAAAGAAATTACACATGCTGAATTAAAACCAGAAGAATCCTTAGCTGATGAAGCTGAAAGGATGGGACATTCTCTGGAAGTGGGTGTGGAATTGCAACTTAATCTCAAAGAGGCTGAACTAGCAACCCCATTGAGTGGGAAAAGGTCAGAGAGACAGCTTCAAGAGCGGAAAACTCAAAGGGCTGTTTTTAAATGCTCTGCAACTGCTGTTATACAGTCTGCCTACAATAAGACAAGCACCCGACGTGAGGGAAATCTCATGACCACGCACGTAGAAAAAAGACTATACTTGGAAAAAGTCCTCCTCGAGCGACTGAGGGGTGCTGATCTCAAGCACCTTCAGGAGGAGACACGAATAAACTGGAGAAAGGGCTCCAATCCCAGCAGGACTGAGGGTTCTCTTCCTCCATCCACTCTCATTCAAGTCACAGAGATATCTAGAATGAGAGTGGAAGGATGGGCTTTTGCCGTGGCAAGCCCGAGCTTCCCACAAACAGGGGAGGTATGTAACAGGGGAGCAATCCCTGTTCAAGTAATGTGCTTTAATCTAGCAGTGTGGGGGTTAACTGCTGGTAGTCAATTAATAAACACCACCTGCCTGATTTAGATTGCTTACAAAAGCCTGTCTCGTGAGACAGGAAGTGACTCCTTAGCTCATACTTGAGCTGAACTTTGGAGAGAGAGGAGAGATTTGTCTTTACTCTCACAACCTTTCTTGAGCTCTGCCAGAAGACACAGCATAGCTGATTTCAAGACACAGGGAAAACTGCTAAACCTGAATGCTGACACACCCTGAGGGAAGGGAGCTGAACCAGGAACTGAGAAGATTTTCCCTCCAAGAAACAGATAAGACTTTCATTCTTAAGAGACTTCTTATATCTGCTTATTTCAAGCTATATGTTTGGGGCTGGGAGACATGCTTAACTAGGAGTTGTGAATTGCATGGTATTTCACTAGAACCACTCCCAAGTGAATAGAAGCTTTGTTTCCCCCTTGTTTGGATGTTTTCCTAATGTTAAGGAAAAGGCACAATAAAGCCTCGTTATAATTTCACCTTATAAAGTCTCCAATTGTGTACCTCTGTGAACGTCCGTCTACAGTGGCACATTCTAGTTCTTTAGTGTAGCATTAAATCAAAACACAACACTTAGAGATTTTATAATGTTAACACAAATAACAAGTAATACTTGTGTTTATTTTGGTGCCATCGGGCATGGATTGTTTTTTCTGGTTTTGGGTTTGTTTAATTTTAATGCAAGCTGAAGATCATTGCTTCTGGTCAAGCTGAGGATCATTGGTTCTGGTCAAGCTGAGGATCATTGCTTCTGGTCAAGCTGAGGATCATTGCTTCATGGGTTAAGTCTGGATCATTGCTTCATGGGTCTAGTGAGGATCATTGCTTCATGGGTCTAGTGAGGTGCTTGGTGCCGCAGTTGGATGAGGAGGGTGAGCCTTCATCCTGGTAAGGGTAATAAATACATTTATTAACTATAGGGTGCCCATTGATAGCCACATTGGCAATCTGTGCCCCTATTGAGGGCATAGGTAACCACAGTGACAATCAATGGATTTGATGGCTAGTATTTGATGTTATTTTAATCTATATTTTATTGTATTTTGTAATGTATATTTTGTCATGCTTCTCAATGGGCAAAAGTGCTATTAGCCAGGTCTGGCTAATAGGGCTATTATCCATTACTGTGCAATTTTTGGGGAGATTACAGTATGTGTATTTTATTTTGGTTAATGCCTAAAACCACTACTAGCCATATTTGGTGCAGGGCGTGGGGGAGTGGATAGACCCCGGGAGGTAGTGGGGGAGAGGTGTTGGTGAGAGGTTTTATTAATGTATTTTAATTGTTAATGTATTTTTGTATTTTTTAAATGAAAGCTTAATATTGATTGAAATGTGTCTATCTAGGCTCTCCATTGAGAGCGTCTGGTAATCCACAGTGACAATAAATGGTTTTATTTTTCAAATGTATTTACATTTTTTGGTAATTACTGTATATGTATTTTATTTTGTTTAATGACCCCAACCACTATTAGCCACATTTGGCTAATAGGGATATTGGGAATTTGTCTAGGGTGGGGTGTTGCGTGCAGGTTTTACCCCTTCCTTACCTTAGCGGTAAGCCACTGAGGTAATGAAGCTTGCTTTTAATTACATTTTCATTTTTAGTTCACAGTATTTAAGCAGGGGGTCTCCGGAGCTGAACCGCATTTATTTCAGGTCCGGGGACCCCTGTATCCTTATATACAGACATCAATATCGGGTGCTAATATTTGGGGCTGTTTAAAAGTCCCAGTCATGTGGACCGTGACGCAGGAGATTTAAACATGTAGGAGATACCGGTACCCTCTACTGGTGTCTATAACTCGAGAAGCAGGAGGTCCCAGGACCTGAAATTAATGCAGTTCAGCTCCGGAGACCCCCTGCTTTAATCCTATGTACTACAATTAATAATACAAATAGTGAAATATGCTGTAAGAGCTGTATGGCGAGGCACAGAAAGAGGGACTGCTTCTCTCTGATGTCTCTGCACAGCTCTTAGACTGGTGGTGGTTCAGTAGGGTTAACGCAGTGGGAGTCCCATTCACAAGCAGGGACCTGCTGCATTAGACCCTTCAGGGCAGCCAGCATTACTAGGCTTTTGGGCACGGGGGAGGCTCCATTTATCAGCAGTTTCCTCTCGCCCAAAGGGAACTTAAATAGCACTGCATCTGTATGAAGAATGACAACACATAGTTCAGTGAAGCGAGATGTTTTCATAATATAATGATGTTGGTTAATGAGTCAAGTGTCTTTCTTTGAAGCTGCCCCTAATGCATTGTTAACTAGAACGAATTCAAATTGAATATACCCTTACTGGCCTATAAGTGAGTCCATTTTAAACATGACCTGTCTACTTTCATACATGTAATACTGACTGTGGAGAAGAATGAATCAGAAGACTGAAAGAGGTCTAAGACGGCACAATTAAAAATAGCACGCCTGCATCAAAAGAAAAACCTATCTTTATTAATTCTCCAACACATACATCACTCACCTCCGTATTTCTCTCCCTCTGCCCTCTCTTCGCCTTCTCTCCCCCCCTTCTCACTTCCCCATCTCTCTCATTCCCTCTCCTTCTCCAATAAGGGTCAATACTCATTAAGTCTAAGCTTCTATGTATTAGTGTGTGCCTCATTATACAAAGAGAAAATGTAATGATATGTAGACTTTTGAGTGAGTTTCTTAATATAGTTACTTTTGGGCGGCTGTATATGTCTGTATGGTGCACTGTTATTTGCTTGTGGATGTTATTGGTATGTGTGGCATCTGAACAGCGTTGAAGATCCCTTGTAAAAGAAAGGTGGGGGATCACTGAATGAAGATGACTTATGTGGTTGTACATATGACCTTTTTGTCTAAGGGTATTTGTAAGTACATTTAATAATTACTCAGTCATAGTATTCCCCTCCATAAACACATGTCATTGTTACTCCATCCAACATAATGTTACAGAAATGTTTAGACCATTATCCATAAATGCATTTCTTAAGAATCGTATAACTCTATAGACCAGGGGCTGCCAACTCCAGTCCTCAAGGGCCACCAACAGGTCAGGTTTTAAGGATATCCCTGCTCAATCAGTGGCTGAGCTCAGTCATTGATTGAGCCACCTGTGCTGAAGCAGGGATATCCTTAACACTTGACCAGCTGGTGGCTCTTGAGAACCGGAGATGGCCACTCCTTATGTAGACTAGCTAATGTGATGCAAGCATTTATGTTCACTTCAACAAAATCTGTCCAATTTCCTGTATGTTGTAAACCTTCAGATCCTATTTGATCCTTGGCTTTTTTCACACTTCGGATAGCCTTGTGTCTATGCCAAGTTTTTTTTTTTAAATTCCCTTACTGTATTTGCCTCTACCACCTTTATTGGGAGGCTATACCACAACTACACCACCTTATCAATGAAGAAGTCTGTCCAAACATGTCTCTGAGCCTCCCATTCTCCAGCTAAGGGTATGACCTCTAGTTATTGCATTTTCTTTCTTTGCAATGTCGAGTATGATTCCCTCCTGGAACTTGTTGAAATCCTTCATGTATCTGAAAGTTTGAATAATATTGCTTCGATACCCTTTCTCTTCCAAGCTCTATATGTTGAGGTGCTTCAATTTTTCATTGTAAGTTTTATGGTGTAGACCAGCGATGGCCAACTCCAGTCCTCAAAGGCCATAAACAGGTCAGGTTTTAAGGATATCCCTGCTTCAGCACAGTTGGCTCAATTAGCAGCTCAGTCAATGGCTGCGGGGGGCCCGGCCGGCACTGCAAGGCCTGAACATCCCCAAGGTAGATACATTTATTTGAAGGTGGGGGGGGCGGTGTTTTTTTTAAAATATGCGTTTGGGGGGTGGGGGTTTCTTTTATATGTATTTGGGGGTAGTTTTTTTTTATATGTGTAGCCCCCTTTCCCTATGGCTAAGTGAACTACGTGGGTAACTTGTGTGCTGCTGTACCTGTTTGCTCACAGGAGGCCTCTGAATCTGGGAGCCTGGGGTGAGCTCTTTCTCCTTGCAGTGCAGCGTCTCCACCTCTGAGGGATCCCAGCGTTGGCGGAATAACCCCTCAGAGGAACCGATATACAGTCATAAGTAATATATCACACAATGTACAGTATATAAGTAAGGTTTACTGTACACACATACTAACACAGATAACATGTAATAACTGTACCCACCGTATGAACCCAGTGCCCAAACACGTGGTGGTACCCCCAAAGTACTGAGGGTGCTGTGGCACCAATACCCCTGGTGTCCTTTCCCAGCAATTCCCACCCAAATGTGAGGTACTGTAGCACTACCCCCTCTGGATGTAGGTGCATTTTGGGTACCTGCCTGGGTACTCCAGTACCCAAGTGCTGCTTGTCGCGATGGGTTGGAGCGGGCACCACGTAGCAGGGCCTCCAACACAAATCCCCTCTCTCCTAGGTTCCTGATCCTACTCATGAGGTGAGCTCCAGCCAGAGGGTCACACCTGAATGTCCTGAGGTACTGTGGTCTGATCCCAGGTCGCAGAGCACTGCGTGCCTGTCCGGTCACAGGTGAAGAAATATCAGTAAGGGAAGAGTCCCTATCTGGGGCCTTCCCAGCAACACTCCTCTAGTATGGCTCAGGGCCTAACTGGGGCCCAGGGGGCAAGATCTATGCCTAGTCCAGGAAGCACTGCTCCCTGGACACTACCTTCTTCTTTGCCTCCTCTGTCAAGACTGGCGCGCGTGCTCCCTGCACGCGGACGATATTCTGTTTTCCCCCTTGCTCAATCCTATGTGATACAGTCCCTACCTCTAGGGATTCTGGGACTTGAAGTTCCACGCTGCATCTACAGAGCTATCCTAAGATGGCTGCCGCCCCCAAATGCGCATGCGCGCTTCTCAAAAGGGCCACCTCCCGATCGTGCGGAGCTCCGGGTGAGGTGGGGGTTCTTTTATTTGTATTTGGGGGTGTTTTTTTTTGGTATGTATTTTGTGGGGGGATTGTCTGTGTCGGGGGAGGGGGGAGGGAATGAATGTGAGGAGGGGGATTGAGTGGGGTAATTGATGGAGGGTGGGGGAGGGTGAGAGGAGATAGTGAGGAAAAGAGGGAGTAAGAGTGAGATGGGGGGAGAGAAATACTGCTCCGGCAGCTTTTATTCGAAGTAATCACCGGCTTGTACCTGGCATGTTCCTGGAATGCCACACTGTTCACCAGGAGCATGCCAGGCTCCTTTTGCCTTCCCAGCCAGGCGCATGCCCGGCTGACGCACGGTTGATGTGTTAATTAATAATGGTTCAGGATTTACTATGCTGCAATGCTTCGCGTGTCCGCCAGATGGCATAAATTCATGAATTGTAATGCAGTATATATATACATATATATATATACTGTATAACAACAACCCCTATAACTCCTAACATACAGTACTGTACACATACAGTACTGTATATGCACATCAATGATACTGTAGGCCGGTGGGGGCGAGATGTGTTTGCAGCAGAGAGAGAACCACTGCTCTCTCTACGCAAACATCGGCACATTAAAATTTATTTAAAATACATTTTTATTCATAGTGTAGATGTGTAGGGGGTCTCCGGAGCTGAACCGCGTTGGTTTCAGGTCGGGGGACCCCCTGCTTCCTGAGATACAGCCCCCTTTATGAGGTGCCGTATCCCTCTGCATTTCAAGGTCCCGATCACGTGACCGCGACATGTAAACCAAGCAGAGGGATACCGGCACCCCTTAAAGGGGCCTGTATCTCGGGGAGCAGGGGGTCCCCGGACTTAAAACAAAAACGTTTCTGCTCCGGAGACCCTCTGCACATGTACAGTATAAATAAAACACATATATAAATAAACACTCGTTCCTTACTTTAGCGGCTATGTGCTATGGTAACGAAGCAGCATTTCTGTATTTTAATAATATTGTACAGTGAGCAGGGGGTTTCCTGAGCCAGAAATTAATGCTCAGGGGACCCCCTGCTCCTGCACAATATTATTAAAATACAGAAATGCTGCTTCATTACCATAGCTGAGAGCCGCTAAGGCAATGAAGGGGTTAACCCACCGTGCCCGCTTTATTGTGGGTAGCGGGGTGGGTGAAGGGGGTATTTGGCCCTTGGTGTGAGTTTAGGACTTGCGGGGGGTTGCAGGTGCACTTAAACCCTTCACGGCCGTAGCAGTTAATACCGCTACGGTCATGAAGGGGTTAACCCCTCCCGCTACCCCCCGCAAGCCCTAAATAACCATCGTTGGGGCTAATACCCCCTTCACCCACTCCCGCTACCCACAATAAAAAAAAACTCACACACAGCAGCAGCACAAAAAATAAATAAATAAATCTAAATAAATAAATGAATATAAATAAAAACATTTAAAATACATTTTTATTCATGGTGTAGATGTGCAGGGGGTCTCCGGAGCTGAACCGTGTTGGTTTCAGGTCCGGGGACCCCCTGCTCCCCGAGATACAGCCCCCTTTATGAGGTGCCGGTATCCCTCAGCATTTCAAGGTCCCGATCACGTGACCGCGGCCTGTAAACCAAGCAGAGGGATACCGGCACCCCCTAAAGGGGCCTTTATCTCGGGGAGCAGGGGGTCCCCAGACCTAAAACCAAAGCGGTTCAGCTCCGGAGACCCTCTGCACATCTACACTATGAATAAAAATTTATTTTAAATGTATTATTTATATTTATTTATTTATTTAGATTTATTTATTAATTGTGATGCTGCTGTGTGTGAATTTTTTTTATTGTGGGTAGTGGGGGTGGGTGAAAGGGGTATTAGCCCCAACGGTGGTTGTTTAGGGCTTGCGGGGGGGGGGGGGGGGGGTAGCGGGTGCACTTAACCCCTTCACGACCGTAGCGGTACTAACTGCTACGGTCGTGAAGGGGTTAAGTGCACCCTCAACCCCCCCGCAAGTCCTAAACTCACACCAAGGGCCAAACACCCCCTTCACCCACCCCCGCTACCCACAATAAAAAAAATTCACGCACAGCAGCCCCACAATTAATAAATAAATATAAATAAATAAATACATGAAGATAAATAAATATATATGTATATATATACAGTATATAAATATATATATATATATATATATATATCACATATACTGTATATATATACAGTATATATATAATAACAATGCCTATACATACAGTATATAAACTTCTTTCAGACCTCTGAAAACATGATTTCAGAAACACAAGTCATTTCATTTGGATCACATAATGTATTTCATTCATGTAAAGGAGGAAGGTGCCTGTAATGCATATATATATATATATATACAGTATATACACACACATGATGAACCAATATACAAATAAATGTAGAAGGGTTATCAAAACCATACTGTCCTACAAATAACACTTCTCCATACAGACACACTACATTACAATGAATTTCCTTTAATAATCCTAACTGATCTTACAATCTAAATCATCAAATGACAAAGAAAAACCTCACCTTCCAATCCATACATAGCATTTACATAGTGTAAATGATGCATAAAATCTATGCACCATATACATTCTGCAAATGAATGTGAACAATATCATTGCAAGCAAAATACAGATAACTCCAAACAAGTCAACTATTTTAACCAATCAAGTTAACAAAAATTAATATATACTGTAAGTACCAACCAGAAAACACAATTTAAAACCAAAGCTAACCCTTACAATACCAAGGATTACATCTATCTAATTGTAAAAAACATTATACATTATACACACATTGAAGCATTGCAATAAACAACATACAGTACAGTACATCCCCTGTATCTCCCTGCCTTGAGTGTAATCTGTGTAAAGCCCCCTCCCCCCTAATGTTTCTCTTAAATCTCTCTGCCTTCAGTGTAATCTGTTTAAAGCCCTCTCCCCCCTAATGTTTCTGTTAAATCTCTCTGCCTGTGTTGCTGTGAGTGCAGTGTATGTAAATGTGGGGAGGAGGAGTGGGTTATAACCCCACCTCCTTGACTGTGATCTGTATAAAGCCCCCTCCCCCTAATGTTTCTGTTAAATCTCCCTGCCTGTATTGCTGTGAGTGCAGTGTATGTAAATGTGGGGAGGGGGGGACGGGGACCCGATTTGCATACTGTGAGGTCTAACCACCCTCACCCCCTACCCACATACCGTTACCCCCCCCCATCCTGGCCATGGCCCCTCCGCTTCTGCAAAACAGACACAAAAATTAAAACATCCAAAGTAATGTCCCCTAACCCCTTAATCACCATAGCTGTTATTAACCGCTACAGTCATTAAGGGGTTAACCCACCCTCACCCACCACTCGGGATGCCTACATACCCTCCCACACTAACCCCCCCCGTGAGGCCTAACCACCCTCACCCAGTACCCACAAGGGAGGCCTACCAACATACCGTTGGGGAAACACACCCCCCACCCCCAGTACCCACAATAAAAAAAAACAGTGACCCACAATAAACATCATTCTATTTATTAAATACATTACCCACCCCCTGTGCCCCCCCCATAAATACATGATTTATTATTTTACAAACAGGGTTCATAATGCAGCCACACGCGAGTCCCCGGTGGGCTGGCGGGGCACCTGGACAGACCTACAGGGTACCAGCAGCCCTTTTCAAACATGTTCTGGAGGCCTGCTGGTGGATCCCGCCAGCACCATGGCCCCCAGGTGCTCTCCTTGGGTCATCGTGGGCCACAATTGGGTCCCCACGGTAGGCCCAAGGATGTCTGGGAGCCTCGGGTCAGACCCACAGGTGTCTGCGGGGCCTCGGGTGGTTCCCACAGGGGTCGGGGGAACTCACGGGTGCTCACTATGGGTCCGCGGTGCCCCCACAGAAGTGGGACCACACATCTTCATCCCCGCACCTACGGGTTGGCAGTGCCCCCACAGAAGTGGGACCACACAGCTTCATCCCCGCAGACTACGGGTCAGCGGTGCCCCCACAGAAGTGGGACCACACAGCTTCATCCCCGCATGTGTCACCCGTGGAACCACCAGCCTGGTACCCGTGAGATACCCGAGAAAACCACAGGTGGTCTCCAGAGGTCTCACGCGGAACCACGGAACAAACCCTGAATGTAAAAAAAATAAACCTGGCCTATACATTCAATACATACACCCCCTCCCCCCCAACACCTACAGTACAATAATGTGCAAAATAACTATTATCCAGATAGGCTTTGTTTTGGCAATGTATTTTGTGGACAAGACAAGGATGTTGCTGACGATGGACACTTCGTATTGATGAGGTCAGTAGTATTTTATTTATTTGAATATGCTAGTTAATGGTTTTAATAATGGGCAATTAATCTATTATCCATATCTGGATAATAGTTATTTTGCACATTATTGTACTGTAGGTGTTGGGGGGGGGGGGGGGTGTATGTATTGAATATATAGGCCAGGTTTATTTTTTTTACATTCAGGGTTTGTTCCGTGTTTCCGCGTGAGACCTCTGGAGACCACCTGTGGTTTTCTCGGGTATCTCATGGGTACCAGGCTGGTGGTTCCACGGGTGACACATGCGGGGATGAAGCTGTGTGGTCCCACTTCTGTGGGGGCACCGCCGACCCGTAGTCTGCGGGGATGAAGCTGTGTGGTCCCACTTCTGTGGGGGCACTGCGGACCCGTAGTGAGCACCCGTGAGTTCCCCAGACACCCGTGGGAACCACCCGAGGCCCCACAGACACCTGTGGGTCTGACCCGTGGGTCCCAGACATCCTTGGGCCTACCGTGGGGACCCAATTGTGCCCCACGGAAACCCAAGGAGACCACCTGGGGGCCATGGTGCTGGCGGGATCCACCAGCAGGCCTCCAGAACCTGTTTGAAAAGGGCTGCTGGTACCCTGTAGGTCTGACCAGGTGCCCCGCCAGCCCACCGGGGACTCGCGTGGGGCTGCGTTATGAACCCTGTTTGTAAAATAATAAATCATGTATTTATGGGGGGGCACAGGGGGTGGGTAATGTATTTAATAAATAGAATGATGTTTATTGTGGGTCACTGTTGTTTTTATTGTGGGTACTGGGGGTGGGGGGGGTGTGTTTCCCCAACGGTATGTGGGTAGGCCTCCCTTGTGGGTACTGGGTGAGGGTGGTTAGGCCTCACGGGGGGGGGGGGGGTTAGTGTGGGAGGGTATGTAGGCATCCCGAGTGGTGGGTGAGGGTGGGTTAACCCCTTAATGACTGTAGCGGTTAATAACCGCTATGGTGATTAAGGGGTTAGGGGACATTAATTTGGATGTTTTAATTTTTGTGTCTGTTTTGCAGAAGCGGAGGGGCCATGGCCAGGATGGGGGGGGGGGTAATGGTATGTGGGTAGGGGGTGAGGGTGGTTAGACCTCACAGTATGCACATCGGGTCCCCCCCCCTCCCCACATTTACATACACTGCACTCACAGCAATACAGGCAGGGAGATTTAACAGAAACATTAGGGGGAGGGGGCTTTATACAGATCACAGTCAAGGAGGTGGGGTTATAACCCACTCCCCCTCCCCACATTTACATACACTGCACTCACAGCAACACAGGCAGAGAACGAAATCACCTTGTACCAGGAGGGAAGATGAGTCAGCGGGCACTACGGTGCAGGAAATACTCCAAGAGGCTGGACTGTACTGTCAAAAAATCCTTTATTCAAACATGGTTAAAAATTGAGAGGAGGGAAGAAAAGCCCCTGCACCTCTAACGCGTTTCACTCGTACTCGAGCTTTCTCAAAGAGTGACAATACTTGAGCGCCAGACACTCAAATACCGGATATTCACCGGACGTGACGTCACCCAGCCAATGGGATGTCCGTAGCCCACAGATGGCATTATGGGAACTGGACTCTCATGATTGCGGTGCGCACGCGCGGCGCATCCAGGCATCGCTGTCATGCGCAGTAATAGCTAAAATTAAAAACAAGAGGGTATCAAGTTAAACAAGCTGTGGTTACCATACATTAAAGTACTAGTTATTATAATGAAGGCCCTAGGCCGAATGTATCATATGTATATATACAGTGAATGATCACTGATTAATTTGTTTAGATGATAATGTATCGTTAACATGTTCTTGCATATGAAAATTTTTAATGAAAACAACTATTAAAAACAAGTAAAGGCAGGGGTTATTCATGTCTATTTTCCAATATATTAAAATGTATCATATTTAATTCAATCTATGGTGTGCATATCAGAGAAGTGCAAGAAAGACATATACATATCCAATCCGGGGATATTGTTGTAGCCATGACAATATTCTTTGTATTATTCCCCATATGTCATTTAAATCCCAAATATTCTAATTTTTGATTAGAATATAATCTTCTAACGGAGTATATATGAAATGTAAACAGGTGTAGAATACATTAATGTTCATACCATAAAATGTGCAGATTATGTCATAGAGTAGATTAGTATTTTGTATTGTTAGTATATACAAACATGTGTATGCATCCCTTGATCTAAGTCAGGGATGAATGATATTCGGTAACGACTGTGTTCTGGCTGAGCTATGGGTCTGAACAGTATATGGATGGGCACTGGATGGACACACAAAGGGGCATTTTAGATTCTGAAATTCTCAATACCAGGAAAACCCGTAAGAGGTTTCCTTCAATGTATGTGTATCTAAGGGAATTGTATTTTATAAACAAGATGATTTATTTCTCAAAAAGATCCCTAGGAATGAAAGGATCCCTTGAAAAATATATTAGAGAAAGTGTTTTATCTCCCAGTCGACGTTGATACCTTTTGGTGTCATGGTATCAAGTGTGAAGATCCAGAACATCTCCTTCTTGTTTAAGATGCTCTGACGATCTCCACGTCTGACTGGGAGTGGGATATGTTCTATCCCACTGAAAGTGAGAAGGTTTAATTTCCCTTGTGGACATTCCATAAAATGTCTTGCCACCGGGAACCTCTGATCCCTGTTCTTTATACTTCTAATGTGCTCCATCATTCTGTGTTTTAACGGACGTATCGTTCGGCCTACATAGCTCATGCCACAACCACATGTCAAGACATATATGATGTAGCTAGTGTTGCATGTAATGAAGCTTCTCAGTCTGATTTTTTGGTTATTGATTTTTGAATTTATTGCCTTGATAGATTTGGCATATGTGCACGCTTTGCAAAAGCCACATTTGAAGAACCCTGTCGGGGGAATAAAGCCCTTAGTTTTTTTCTGTGAGTTTTTATACAGACTAGGGGAAATGTAATTTGACAATGTTTTTGCTTTTTTGAATACAAATTTTGGTAGTTCCTCAACATGTGGTTTGAGCTTAGTGTCTAATGTCAGAATGTTCCAGTGTTTGGATATTATAGAGCGAATAGAGTTGGCATGTCGACTGTGTTGAGTAATGAAAAATAAAGGTGTTTTAGTTTTATCACTATTTAATGTCTTTTTCTTTTTATTTAGTAAGATTTTACGTGGAGTGTAGTATGCGTATTCAAAAGCTCCCTGTAGGTCCTTTTTATTGTATCCTCTGTTGAGAAATCTTATAGCTAGTTTTTTGGATTGATTTATAAATTGATCTATGGTTGAGCAGATGCGTTTTAGCCTTAAAAATTGTCCCTTTGGTATACCTTTGATTAAGGAACGGGGATGACCACTATCTGCTTTAAGGAAAGTATTCCGTGAGTTTGATTTCCTATATATGTTGGATTGAATAGATTGACATGAATCAACATGTAGCGATAAGTCTAAATACTCAATTTTTTGATGGTGATAAGAGTAAGTGAATTGCAAATTGTAATTGTTTCTGTTTAGTTGGTCCACGAACTTCGTCAGTGATCCTGTGTCACCTTCCCAGATTAGAAACAGGTCGTCAATATATCTCCGATAGAATTTAATATTGTTGCGGAAAGAGTTATTGTGACTAAAAATGTGTAAGTGCTCCCAATAACCCATAAATAAATTTGCATAAGAGGGTGCGAATGAAGTACCCATAGCCGTGCCTCGTGTCTGTAAGTAGTAAGTGGTGTCAAACAAAAAATAATTGTGAGTGAGTAAGTATAGAATGGATTCTAAAATAAATGTGTTCTGTGCTGGTGATAGAGATGAGTGGTTAAGATAGTGTTGTGTTGCTGTAATCCCTTGTGAATGATCGATAATTGTGTAGAGGGATGTGACATCAAGGGTAACCCACAAATAATTGGGAGACCAAGTGAAAGATGAAAGTAAATTGAGTAAATCGGTGGAGTCTTGAAGATATGACGGAAGTTCGTGAACCAGTGGCTGCAAAAAAATATCAATGTACCTTGATAATCCATCTCCCAAAGATCCAATACTCGATATTATAGGTCGACCGGGAGGGTCAACCAGAGTTTTATGGATCTTTGGGAGATGGTGGAAGATGGGGATGACAGGACTCTGGACCGACAGGAAGCTTTTTTCTTTCTCGCTGAGAACCTGCAGGATGACACCAAAATCAAGAATATTATTTAACTGTACCAAAAATACATCAGTAGGATCAGCTTTGAGGGTTTGGTATGAATTAACATCATGTAATTGTCGTAGCGCCTCCATCTTATATTTGACACTACTCTGAACTACAATTGCACCCCCCTTATCGGCATTTTTTATGATCAAATTGTTGTTTTTCATCAAAGTTTGGATACTAGATCGATCTTGTTTTTTCATATTATTGCCGAAGGGGGGGGTGAAATTGTAGCCCTTTTCCAACAATACTAGGTCTCTTTCAACAAGTTTTTCGAAAGTGGCTATGTGAGGGCCTTTAACATATGCTGGATAGAAATTGGAACGATTCTTTAGGCCTGAGTTTCTGGAACCTACTAGAAAGGAGGAAATGGGGTTTATCTCCTCATCTAATGTCTGCTCATCAAGTAAGCTGTTCATATCTTGGAGTGTGCATAACTCACTGAATGTTGTTAAGCCTTTGTTTGTATCAATGACTGTATCTGACTCCGATTCCTGTAATGTATCAACAGAAGGAACGTTATTAACAATATCATTTGTAATTGCATAATCATTATGAAAAAACTTTTTTAGTACCAACTTTCTCACAAAGCACTGTAAATCAATGATCGTATTGAACAACCTGAAATTTTCCAGGGGGGCAAAATTAAGTCCCTTATTTAGGAGCGAAAGTTCATCCATGGAGAGGGGCACCCCTGAAATGTTAATGACATTATTTTCTGGGGTTAAGTGTATTTTTTCCTCTTTGGGACAGCGCCCTCGTCTCTTAGAGCGCCTTGTCCTTGATCGTTTTTTTGGGAAAACAATGATGGTACGTGTCGTTGTTCATTCTTAGGCCCCTGTCCATATTCGGAGTCGTGATCACTGCTGTATTCTGATTGGTTTGATGCTTGTCTAGTAGAGAAAGAGACTCCATGGGATCGATAGTCACTGTCAGAGGCATCTGAGAAGCTTGATTGATCACCTGATTTCTTTTTGAGTATGGAGGGTCGTGGTGTAGATTTCTCTTTAGGGCCTTGTGGGTTGTGCTTGTTCTTTTGGCGAGATTTTCTACCTTGATTTGGCATATTTGGATTCCTTGTGGGGCGCGGTGGTTTTTGCCAGAAATATATTTGCCCCCTCTCGTAATCCAGTCTGTCACGATCAAACTTT
>NC_134484.1:37325491-37352370 GCF_040206685.1 Ascaphus truei
ACCCCCCCGCAAGCCCTAAACAACCTCCGATGGGGCTAATAACCCCTTCACCCACCCCCACTACCCACAATAAAAAAAAATCACACACAGCAGCAGCACAATTAATAAATAAATCTAAATAAATAAATGAATATAAATAAATACATTTAAAATACATTTTTATTCATAGTGTAGATGTGCAGAGGGTCTCCGGAGCTGAACCGCTTTGTATTTATTTATATTCATTTATTTATTTATTTATTTAGATTTATTTATTTATTTATTGTGATGCTGCTGTGTGTGATTTTTTTTTATTGTGGGTAGCGGGGTGGGTGAAGGGGGTATTAGCCCCAAAAGTGGTTGTTTAGGGCTTGCGGGGGGGTAGCGGTAGGGGTTAACCCCTTCATGACCGTAGCGGTATTAACTGCTATGGTCGTGAAGGGGTTAAGTGCACCCGCAAACCCCCCGCAAGTCCTAAACTCACACAAAGGGCCAAATACCCCCTTCACCCACCCCCGCTACCCACAATAAAGCGGGCACGGTGGGTTAACCCCTTCATTGCCTTAGCGGCTATCAGCTATGGTAATGAAGCAGCATTTCTGTATTTTAATAATATTGTGCAGGAGCAGGGGGTTCCCTGAGCATTAATTTCTGGCTCAGGGAACCCCCTGCTCACTGTACAATATTATTAAAAATACAGTCATGCTGCTTCGTTACCATAGCACATAGCCGCTAAGGTAAGGAACGAGTGTTTATTTATATATGTGTTTTATTTATACTGTACATGTGCAGAGGGTCTCCGGAGCAGAAACATTTTTGTTTTAAGTCCGGGTACCCCCTGCTCCCCGAGATACAGGCCCCTTTAGGGGGTGCCGGTATCCCTCTGCTTGGTTTACAGGCCGCGGTCACGTGATCGGGACCTTTAAATGCTGAGGGATACCGGCACCTCATACAGGGGGCTGTATCTCGGGGAGCAGGGGGTCCCCGGACCTGAAACCAACGTGGTTCAGCTCTGGAGACCCCTGCACATGTACACTATGAATAAAAATGTATATTAAATAATTTTTAATGTGCCGATGTTTGCGCAGAGAGAGCAGTAGTTCTCTCTCTGCTGCAAACATATCTCCCCTGGGTATGGCCTATAGTATCATTGATGTGCATATACAGTACTGTATGTGTATGTTAGGGGTTATAGGGGTTGTTGTTATACAGTATATACTGTATATATACAGTATATACTGCATTACAATTCATGAATTTCTCGGCTTCAAAGACAACAGCTCGCAAATGCCCCCATGCGTTTTTACACGGCATTGCAGTATTGCAGCCAGCGGGAATAAAATGCTTAAATCACGGGCGCGATATAACGCTATATACCCCGGGAGAAAACGATACAGAACCGCACATCACCGGGATATTCCGAAATTCGCGGAACTAGCCAACTTCGAATAAAGTTGGTCGCCACTGTACATGCAGGGGTGAAGGGATTGCGTGAGAGTGGGGTAATTGATGGAGGGGGGAGAGTGAGAGCAGAGAGGGGGTGAGTGAGGATGAGAGGCAGTGAGACAGACGGGAGAGGAGTACATGGTAAGAGGGGGGGGGGCAATAGAGGGGGCTCGTGAGTTGTGAGGGTGGGCTGGCAAGAATGCCGACATGGGGGCTGGGGGCCGGGTTGTAACTCTAGTCCCGGGCCCCTGGAAATCTGTATGTGGCCCTGGTGGAGGGTGAAGTGAAGACTGACAATGAGGTGTATAACACCTTTATGCTAATTGAAGAATTGGTATCCTGAAGAGAGGAGCCATACACCTCCAGGGAACTGCATAATAAAACAGAAGAAACCAGTGAGCCAAAACCTACCCCTATGGTGCAATGTATCGGTAACACTATAATTAAATGCCCTTATGGAATATGCAGCATGGAAAAGAATTCACCTAACATTTATGTTTAGTTTTCCATAAATGTAAGGACAATCCTTTTACCCGCTGCATACTTCACAAAATGGAGGAGTGCAGGTAATATGTACAGTTTTGGTTTTACAGTACTGCATCTCACTATCGGCAGACTGACTTCAGGTCTTGAAGGGGGACTCACAGGATTCATTGTAAGTCACAGGAACTTGATTTCCTTTCCCGTCAAAATCCCAAGTACCAGGATCTTTAAATGTTTAAAATGAGCTGTCTCTGAGTAGGTTTACTGGCTGTGCACTTCTTTAACACAGACTGTACTGAAAAGGCTGTGTAACACGGCAGTCATACGTTTATAGGGATCCATATTACAATGGACAAGAAGCAAAAGGTGACACTGTGTGCTCATTTGCATGTCATTACCCAGAATCCCTAGCTGCAGTGGTCGCACTGATTATGCTAGGAAATTATGGAGAAAAGCAGGGTTGCAGGGTCTAAGACATGTGAATGTGCTCCCAAGTGGTATTTCTATTTGCTGTCAAATGTGACCCAAACATTGCCATTTACAACAAATTCACATTAAATTCTCTTATTAAACAAAAAAAAAAACTGTAAATAGGGCACGGTGTTACATGAACATTATAAAACCTCACATTTTGTATTTTATGCAAACTTCATAAAACTTCTTGCACCTTCCAGGAAAGGTTATGAATCTCAATGTCCAAAGGTGTTTTACATGCACTAAATACATACATTTTTTACTTTTTCACAGCTCTGTGGCACCCCACCCCCTGTTCCTCTGAAATATTCACAACCTAATGGACACAGAGTTTCTTGTTATGTTCTCAGTATGTGGTCATGTCTTACAGAATTAGCTAGATAAGGGGTTATTTTATGTCCCAGGTACAGATAACTGTCTGTGTTACCGAATAGAAGGGTTGTGTGACTGGTCACTTGTACTAGCAACTTACCATCAGTAATCTGTAACATTTCTGCGAAATTTTAAAAGTAATGCTGATACTAAAGTAGCAGTGAAGGTAATTTGTAAAGATACTATCTTGTTTTGTTGTACTAAGTGGGTGTGAACATTCGAGATTTTACAGTAAATAGGATGCAGAGACAAATGAAGGACCAGATTTATCAAATAAATTGACCATAAGGGGCATTAAGTCTGATCACCGATTAGCAAATATGAGCCTAGGTCTCCCAAATGGCCCTTGGAGAGATGTGAGAGACCGCCTGGATTTAAAAACTAGATTTTGTGGGTAGAGTGCCCTCTTCAGCAAATGTTCTTGAAATGATTTACTATTTGCTATAAATAGGACACAGAAACACAACATTACTATACTGGAACTTGGTAGTGTCATGATAGTGATAGAGCACAGGTGACGATTATGATTATACCGACTGACTTAAAGCAGTGGCACTCTAGAGATCTTATAGATATAGCATTCAGTATTTTATTTGTGGACGGAGCGATGGTTCGGTCCCCAACTTGGACCTGGGTAGCGAAATGTCGATCCACCCACAAATGAAATATTGAATGTTTTATCTATAGGACCTCTGGAGTGCCACCTTTCTTGGGAGGAGCGAGTAATCACAGGTCTGTTATTTCACCTTGGAGGTTGATTGCTGTGCACCTCTGGCATTTCAATGGAGTTCTGGGAATGCACCTTTTCTCCAAGTGTTGAGTTCAATGAGTGAATGGGTGAGGGTGAGGATCATGCTGGCTAATAGCACTCAACCTCTGTGGGGCAGGTACATGTGGTGATATCGGCCACCAGGCATCAGAGAACTATTATAACTCTTGAAGTTTAACTCAGGATTCCCCGAGTATAGTCAATGTATTTATTGCAATACAGTGTAGTGGATACTGAACACAACATCCCCTCACATACTCCTCAGAGTGCAAGACCACTAGGGCAGGGTATACCCAGTGTAGCACCTTTCCCCCCACCCTGAGTGAGATCATATAGCTACCAGTGTATTCTGGTGTTGGTGCATACCTGTTTGGTAGAACAGAAGGCCTGGTATAGGGAGGCATCAGGACAGGCTATCAGGGATGATTTTTCGGTCAGCGCAGTGCCTCCAGCCCAGGAGGATCCTGGTGCAGACAGGATGAACCAGTACAAAGAAGAAGAAGCAGGCACACGGTCTTACTCAAAAGGAGGTTTAATATGCCATAAAGTCCAATGTTTCGCCAGTCTAATACTGCCTTACTTAATAGATATTTATACATATATATTTAGGCACTGTACCGTGTATGATTTTCACTGGATGTGCTAAAACTGAGCTTTCTCTGTGTTTTTTTATGTGCTGTCTCTGGTTTTAAATAATACTGCCTTTCACAAGGTGAAGGCTACCAAACACAAGAAAACAGTCAAAATATATACCACCCCCCTGATACTCACCCCTGACTGTTTTCTTGTGTTTGGTAGCCTTCGCCTTGAGAAAGGCAGTATTAGACTGCTGAAACATTGGACATTATGGCATATTAAACCTCCTTTTGAGTAAGACCGTGTGCCTGCTTCTTCTTCTTTGTACTGGAACATTTGGGACAATAGGAGCTCCCCAGGACCAGCGCACCGGCAGCTACAGTAAGTACCCCACCTCTATTACCCTTGATATTGAGTGCATGTCTCATCCTCTGTCTATGCAGACAGGATGAACTTCATAGGCAACTCTTCTTGTGGTCTCACCCTCCAAACACCACACCAGAGATGGTACAGTATAACTGGGGTTTATTGGGTACATCATAGATATTGCAGGCTCCATTCCCTGAAGGCAGTACCCCGGGCTTGAAGCCCTGAGAACCCCCTCTGCATACCTTACCCCCTAACAGGGCAAGGCCTCAGTCCACTCCTGTCCAGGAGAGACTTACTGCTGTGTACTCATAGAAGGGAGGGCAGCACAGAACTAACTCCCAGAACCCTTACTCTAACCTCTGGAGGGAAACCCCCTTCTTCCCAGGGGAGTGGCTTGTAAACCGGCCTCCTATCAGTCATAGAGCCACCTTATAATACCAGGCTACTCCTGAACATTATTCGGTAACACACATATAACAATACAACCAGGCCCTGCAGGATTTGATCCCAACACTGCCCACTCTTTACTGGGACTTAGTGCTAGAGGGGCCAGGGAATTAGTAGCCCAAGGGAACTTGGCTACTGTACATCAGTAACAACTGTTACAGTTCCTGTAAAAGGACCATCACATTATTTAGGACTCGAAACAGGGAATGGATGCTGAACAGGCTCTAGCTCTTCTATTTGCTCATATTTCTGCAAGTGACAAAATGACAAACATTATGTGGGTAAAACTCTTCACTACACCTTTTTGTGAATATTTCTCGGAAAAATTGCAAACATGTGTAAACCAAACATTTTCACATCCCTGCATATATGCTGCCAATATATTTATTTCTATCTTTTATACATGTTCAATGCAACCCTCGGAACAGTACAAGTTATTTACAGTATGCGAGAATTCTTGTCAAATTGCTTGTGTTCTTGTGGGAGCATGTGAGTCGAATGAGCTCACTGCTCACATTTATGTTTTTTAATTAAATTTTATTACACTACATTATATGCATTTTTCTTCCTTTTTCATATATATGGTCCGGGAGAATTCCTGCTCTAATACTGCTCCAGATAAGAAATCTGGAAACGCCTGAAAAATTCCTTTACCACGTGAGTGGGCATTCATTGGTGGAATGTGCAATTAGTTGTTACTATTACTCATTTGCATTATGTTGTTCTTTTTCCTTTTTTTACATGCCTGAGGGGAGTTTTTGCGCTTGGGAGTGGTTTTTTTGCCTTATTAAGTGTGTTGGGAAACACCCTCATACCAGCTGCATCTCCCCATTGGTGATATTAATTTATTTATATAACACATGGTGATTTGGGTTTGCGCTTATTTTTTGTGTTACATTTACAGTATGCCACTGAGACCATAAAACTAAAATGTATCACAAGAAGTTCTCATTTTTATTGTGTTAATGTAGCCTACTCTTAAATTGAGTCTATATTGTGTTTAAAGAGCATGATTAGCCCAGGCAAAGCACAATAAAATGCTGTTTACTGCAGCAGGCCAAAGTAGTAGAGAAGATATATATAAAAATAAAGGGATAGGAATCTGAAAGTGATATGCCAAATGGGTGCTCATTTGCATATCCCTACCCATAATTCTTATCTACAGGTTAGCCTCTATATGACATGTGACAGTGGGGTAAATTAAGCAGGTTTAAGGATCTGTCCAAGCCATGCAAATACAATCTTTGCTGGTCTTTGAAAAGTAGGAGGGTTTTGTAACTTTTTAACGTACCATAAGCTAATTGTATGTATACTTTTATTCGTGTAGAGCCATCCATGTATATAGTTCTTCACAGCAGTAATAGACGCGACAAAATAATATGAGACATAAAAGTAAACATGAGGAAAAGGCGTCCATGCCCTGCAGATCTTAAAATCTCAGCGTCTCCTCTGCTGAAATCCCTCTCCTGGCTTCATATCAAATCCCGCATCTCGCACTCAATTCTCCTCCTCACTTTTAAAGCTTTACACTCTTCTGCCCCTCCCTACTTCTCAGCCCTAATTTCTCGTTATGCACCATCCCGACTCTTGCATTCTGCTCAAGGATGTCTTCTTTCTACCCCCTTTGTATCTAAAGCCTTCTCCCGCCTTAAGCCCTTCTCACTGACTGCCCTGCACCTCTGGAATGCCCTTCCCCTCAGTACCCGACTAGAACCCTCTCTATCCACCTTAAGACACACTTGATTAAAGAAGCATATGAGTAACACCGTGGCTAATACTATACACGATACATAAAGCTTGGCTCCTGCAGACGCACTTACCTGAATGCCCTCCTACTGTCTCTGTACGTTCTCCCCACCAATTAGATTGTAAGCTCCCCAGAGCAGGGACACCTCTTCCGAAATGTTACATTTATGTCTGAAGCACTTATTCCCATGATCTGTTATTTGTATTATTTGTTATTTATATGATTGTCACGAGTATTACTAATGTGAAGCGCTATGTACACTAATGGCGCTATATAAATAAAGACACACATACATACATACAAAATGTAAGTGCTGATAGAAAAAGGCTTTTTTACTTGCCACCACAAATGCATTTTTAACATACAGTAGGACTGCTTGCTATATGTTTTGCAGCGGGAAATTACTCACATGACTTACAGCAGTGAGGCCCCTTACAGGCAGATTCTATATAAATAGTATCATGCTCTTCATCTGTTTCAAAGCAACATTAACCCTTCAGTGCTGAATTCTCTCGTTTGCAATAAAGAACAGCACATTCAGTTTCACTCATTGTCTTGATCATTTTGTCTTCACCATTTCTCTTCGTCTTGGACAATAAAGCCACAATCTGTTTTCTATCACGTTAGTAATTTCTGCAACCTCAGTGTTCTGCTGATCAGAACACTTCTCTGGGGTGTTGTAAGTGAAAATTGTACTGAACAGATCTTGCAGAAATGATGTTGCAACACGGGCATGTGAGTGTTCCAGCTGCTCCCTGTGATATATATCAAAAAGATGGTATACTTCTGGGAACCATTCCAAATAGCATGATATAACATACTGTGCTCTGGGAACATAATCCAAAAAACCTTCTCTACCACTATGGTTTAAGCCTATTTATAAAGCCGTAACCTTACGTTTTGAGCGATCTCTGTGATATCTCAAATATCTCCTCTAGTCCTTACCTCATTCAACTGTACACTTGGCACACATTGCACCACACCATCAATTCTTCGTTTTCTCGCTTTACAGTATGTATATCCTGTAACATTATGGTTTATAGCATTACTGTAGCAACTGCCAAACACCAAGTAAGAGGCATTGATGTTCCAGCTAAGCCATAAAGTTAGGAGATATACATAAAGTGATAATGTGATGTACAGTAGATGTGAATTTTTTGACAATATATTTTTTACATTGAAAATCTTATTCTGCGTGCAGTGTCTTCAATGCCTCTACAGTTTATTTATTTGTGTGATACTGTATATGGGGTTTCCACCATAGACTCTAGCACCTACATTATATATTTGTATTGTTTTAATTATAATATTTTTTTCTTTTTTGGATGTTTCTTCTTCCAACAATTTCAAAATATATATTTTAATCAGCAATAACCACTAATAATATTCTTTGTTTTGTTTCATGTAATGATTTTCTAAGATTCTTTTTGCTGCCCCATGAAATACTGGAACAAATAAGAAGCAAGTAAGTTAGTTGTAGTTAGTGAAAGAATTCAGGTATTCAGCTATCTGTTGCATCAACATCTTGACATCATGAATGTTTGATAGTCCTGATACACTGTATCAGCTTCTTTTTAAAATAGAAGAAATAAGCTTATTGATTTTATTCTAATAGTTTGTCACCAATCTTAATGGGCGAAGACATCAACCATTGTGTTTAGGTATTTTCACTGGACAACCTACAAAAAAAACATATACTCTAGAATAATGTGCAGAATGTCATTTATTTTGTTTAGGAATACTGTAAATAAATTGTGTTTTTAGCTAACCAGTTAAGAGTACAAACACATACATCTTAAGGTTGTCAGAAGATAATTTGGCACTATGAAGATTACATATTGAGTTGACAAGTCTAAGGCACCTTGTGAAGAATGGGTTTACAACCTTTGCTATTCTGGGCAGCAGCTCTAGCTATGTGAGTGTAACCAGGTACCCTCTGGTCCCCCGGTTCCTCTGCACCCCCTCCTCTTACCTCCGTTGCGGGTAACGGGTGAGAGGGTCGCTGGCTTCTTTCTTTGTGCCGCCCATGCGCAGTATCAGCTCGCAAATGCGCAGTAGGTTTCCAGTGCGGTGACCATCTTGCTCCACCCTGCGCATGCGCAGTAGGCCTAGCAAGCGGCAGCCATTACACCCAAAGCTCAGCAGAGGAACTACAACTCCCATGAGCCTCTGGGAGTATGGACACACACTGACACATTTGGCGTGCTCAGCGGGACCACGCCAGTCGAAAGCAGGACAGCAAGGGGATAGGTAAGGTCCAGGGAGAAGTGCTCCGCCTGACTGGGCCAGAGTATTCCCCTTCATGTCCCAGCTAGGCCCCAATCATCTCTAGCTTGTGATTCTTTAGGGAAGGACCCTCAGATAGGGACGCTTCCCTTAGCCTGTGCGGGGCATGCATCAGGGACTAGACCAGGCCATCATCTTAGAGACTATCTAAAGGTGGGACGCTCCGCCTGGAGGACACCCCACATGGAGGCGGATCTTCGGTGGAACAGACTGACTGTTTACTTGGACTTACTCAGCAACCCCTGGTGCTGGAGCTCTGGGCAGGTATTTTCCACAAGTGCATCAACACATCATGGGGAAGCGCTGTTTCACATTTGGGGGCGGGATAGACCTTTGTGGCCTGGACACTGGGAAACTGGTGCCCCTGCACCCAAGTTCTGTGGGAATACACCATGGGTCGGTATAAGCTATACTGTATATGTATAGTAATGGTTATTGTTAAGTACCTTCCAGTAAATAGTGTTACCCATACTTGGTGTGTGTATTACTGGGCATACTGTCTTGGGAGGGGCTTGGGTAGCAACACTCTCACAGCATACTTTTGAGCTGCTCACACGTGTAGACCCCTAGCTTAATTTAGCTCACACCTGTAGCTCCCACTTCCTGGTGGTCACGGCCAGTTCAATGTTCCTTGTGCACAAAAAGGAGCACACCTGAGATACCAGTGAGATATGTTAACGGCTGGATTAGATACAGATGTGAGCAGTAGCACTGCTACCCATCAGATGGTTTATTGCACAGTGCTAGAGCTGCTGCCCAGAATAGCAGAGGTTGTGGGTTTTAATCCTGTTAGAGTAAAGAGAATAGTCCAGGCACACGGTTTTATCACAAAGTAGAAAATTTAATCCAGCATAAATCCAACGTTACGGCTGCACACAGGCAGCCTTTGTCAAGGTGAGCTCTCACCTTGACAAAGGCTGCCTGTGTGCAGCCGAAACGTTGGATTTATGCTGGATTAAATTTTCTACTTTGTGATAAGACCGTGTGCCTGGACTATTCTCTTTACTCTGATACCACTTGGGGACCTGGTAGGACGACCCCCCTTGGTCTTAGACATTAGAGTGCTTCATTGATCGTGTGCCAGATCACCTCTTTCTAATCCTGTTAGACCTGACACCAGTATCCCATTCTTCAGAAGGAGCCTTAGACTTGTCTACTCAATACAGTTCTTATAGAAATCTTTTTAGGATTGCCCGCCCGGAACCAGGGGATGCAGGAAGAGCTTGATTTGTCCGTTCCCCAGTCTCATTAATCATCTCTTTAACTACTATGATTAACAGGTGGCACATGGGCCTGATTTGAAATCTGAGGAGATTTAGTTCCATGGTTACTTAGAGATGCTATTCCATTAGACACCTTCTGGATCCTGAAGACAGCATTAACTTCAGTGGGCCTGAAGGGTCTGTTGCTGGACGCTGTCTTATAGCTGCAACAGTGTTTCCCCCACCGTCTGGGAGATCCCCCTTTTATCAGGTGTATGGTGCATGCAACCTGTTGACTCACAAGAGGCTGAGTTGTCCGCCGATGGTTGTGGGGACAGCAGGACAGGCTTCTGGGGTATATACCTGACATTTACACCATGCTACACAGCGCCTCCATCTGCTGTAGGCTCCAGATGTCTGGAGGTAAACTCCCACAGTAGAACAGTTTCCTCTCTCCCAGAAATATTACACACCACGTGGGAGGTATAGATAACTTGCACCGGCTTTATTCTTCTGCAACCACATCAGTGCACTCCTTGGACATTTGACATTTACTATTTACAGCAGAATTTAATTGGATGAGCGAGCGAGCGAAGTGATGACATCAACTAGACTTTGTGGCCACTTTTCTGTTTATTTGTTCATGCGTTCTCTCTCCACAGGCCAAACGCCTTGAGCGATTCTGGTGACATTTTGAGTGTACCTTGCTGCCAGCCTAACTTAGATCTTTCAGAAGTTTCTACTAAATCGGTGCAGCCCCCATCTTGGCATTCGTTTTTTTGTTTTTTGAAGTGATAAAAACAAATTAAACTGTACATGCCATCGACTGGATTCTTGACACAAAAGATTACATGTATTATTTTCCAACTTGTACTACATTTTCAGACAATTTGCTTAAACCGTTTCAGAGAAATTTACTATTTAAAATTAAAATAAATTGGTAACCATGGTAACAAACATCACTATTCAAAAACCTGTACTTTACTTTGACATCTAGGTAGCAATGATTATTATTCACGAGGTTTTTTATTGGTTTTCCACGCTATCCGCGTTGTCAGTATTCATACATCACGGCCTTCTTGAGACTAATTAATGAGTTTCGTGTGTTGTTTTTTGCTTTTCAACATTCTGGCAGATTGTTGCGAATGAGATCGTTACATGGAAGTGTTTTGCAGTTTGTGATATTATATTAAAAGTACTTATTTTCAAGTCGCAATAATGTGAGAGTTGAATTAGTATTCCTTTTCATTCCATGTTATGAATCTTTGTCCTGTTAGGTTTAATCGCTCATCCCACGACATACAGTAGTATGAAGTATAGTTTTCCTAGTATATATTCATTTGAACTCTGCTCTGCTCACATAGCTTCTAAATTCATCGTGATATAAAAAATTGTAACACAGGTTTCACAATGAAATCTATAGTTTTTATCACAGGAAATTGTAGCACCAAAAAATGAGTCTGTTATTTGTCTCCTGCAGCACCCACGCACGAGTCCATGGATTAAAAATGGATATTCCCACTTTCAAAAGAGTACCATAAAAAGATCATTCCTTCCCTCTAGTAAACGACTGCATATCACAGAATATTCAACGCTTGTGGATTATATAGTGATGGTCACAGCTATAGAGAGCGTTCAAACCATAAGGTTTACTGAGCAGACTTCTGCTATAAGACACCTACCCGTGTTTGGAGACACATTACATCCCATTTAAGAACATTTGTTGTAATGTGCCCTCCAGTGCCAGAAGGCATCTTATGGCAATATTGGGCAAAATATTTTGTATGCAGCTGACAACATACACAGAAGTCATAATAGCATTTTATAGGCACCATGGATCCATGCTTCAAAGTTCTATGTCTTTATTGGTTTCCAAACCTTATGCAATTTGTCTTCTAACCATCACATTTGCTCTTTAATCTAATTCGTACTTGTCACGGGAGACCAGTACTTTTAGACCAAAACCACCGGTATCACTAGCACCAGACCGGACACAGTTATTGAATAAAATGAAATTTATTCTGGCAAGCCAGCAGACAAAACAAAGATGCACAAAACAAGATACTATACCAACTAAGGACCTGGGGAGTAGACTCTAGCCTCGCTAGATGCAGGGGCCTGCATCAAGAAGGCTTGCCCTGTCCGTTTCTTGTCCAGGATATCAGAGTGATGATCACACAGCAGGTACTCTGACATGTATCTCCAGATGGTTACAGTCAAGATCCATACTCCTTCACAGAATGATTCTCAGATAGACTAGTGCTCTGATCAGCAGCACCCCTTATATAGCCCTCGGTGGCTATCCTTTACATGGGACAGGGGCTGCTGGCCAACCAGAACATGGATTGAGTTGATGCCACCCAAGCCAGGGTAGGGGGTGTGCTAAGGCACTCAAGACCTCCCACTGGGTAGGAGCCACAGAGTCTGCAGGGAACAAAGGCTTTCCTTCCTGAGAGCCCATCCCCAGACCTGATTGTCCACTCTTCAACACTCACCAAATGTCTTGACACCTTTGTCTCAATCCATATTTCTATGCAGGTACTTCGTCTGATTAAATCACTGAGTCCCCTTCATAGAAATGTTGAAACTCAAATCACATTACAAGTCTGCTAGCTTAGAAATTATTACATGCAATCCACATTTACAGGGCTTACGCTCACAAATACATTGCAGTGCTTACATATAGATAACAAACCACTTTACTTTGCTTGCTCACTAACTGGGGTATTGCATTAACAGGTAATAAAATGCTTTGGAATACATTCTTACATACATAGTGCATTATACATTGCCTGTTCTCCCCCAGATATTAAATACATTTGGCTGAATTAAACATTACTGAGATGGCCAGGATATATTATTTTTTTGCTGGGTTTGACCTTAATTTTGTGATTCCAGTTACCCCTACCGTCACAGTCCACCAAAGACAAGGACCTTATTTCTTTATCAGTATTTTGAATCAAAGCAAAAAACCTGTTGTAAAGATGAACATGTTCATAGTCATTACAATGTTGACTCTTTTGGTGCCTGCTAGTGAAATGGATCACTAAAGATCAATGCTCAATTGCAGCACTAAGTCATAGCAGAATTATAAGGCCGCAAATACATTGCAATTGGAATGCAATTCAGTATACCAGTAAGGAACCAAGCCCCAGCTAGTGGTTGAGCGGGAAGGCAGACCTGCATGGTCGGGAGAGGAGGGCGACTTTCTGAGTGAAGGGGTGGAGGTGGAACCATGGGATCAGTAATGTAAATGATAGAGCAGTGGAGGGATGTGCTGGGTCCCTAGGGCATGGTCAGCTGGGACCTTCCAGTCACTAGGCCTAGGACAGCAGACCCAGCTGCTTCCCTTGATGGCTGTCCTGATGACACAGTGATCTTGAAGTGACCCATGACTTAATTTTTACTGTGTGATAAATCTAATGAAATCTATTGCTGGGGTACAATTCTGTTATTATGTTTTTGTTTTGCAATGATTCTAACTAAAGTAACGTACAGAACACAGTGATATAATAGCTTGCTTAAGTTTCTTGCTAAGACAATACTGATCAGAGTACATGCCTAGTTCCTAGGAAATGGGATTGCTTTTCTGTACTTCATTCAATAAGAATTTCCAGGCAACATGCCTAGGGTGAATACAGTATTCTTAGAAAGCCATCCATTGAGATGTATGTGTTAGGAATTTACTGTACTGAAGTTTGGCAGGCAGTGCGGTCAGTAAGCTGCCTGTGAGTTGCTGTACTTGATAGTTGCTAATCCATCCATTGCCTTGCAAGGAAACTGCTTCCTACTTCCTAACACCTGCTCACTTCACGTAAGGAACAAATCCATAAATAATTGAGTACATTAAGAAATTTCAAAGAGAAGAAGAATGCTATACTTTAGATTTTTAAACCCCATTTGCTTTGGCTTTTTTCTGTGACCAACAATCTCCTCTTAATAACAGAAAGTTATTCTGGGTGGTCAAAAGTGTATCTTTGTGAAATCGGCATGATGGGTTTGGGGCACATGTTAAAGAAAAAACGAAAGCCCATGTAATGTAGAAGCTTAATTAAAGTAGGTATAAGTGAGGTCATATTTATGAAAGGTTGAGGGAGAATAATTGTGGAAGTTACTGGAATCACATAGGGAAGGGAGAGGGGGAGATACGAACAAAACATTCAAATGAATCGACTTGTGGCTTCCGTGAATGACGTTCCGTGATATGTGGGGTTAAACACAAAGAGAAATCATAGTGTATACTGTTAAACTAAACAAACATACTGTCCCGGCAAAGCTTAGTCTAACTAAAGACGGGAGCTGGCCGGGCACGTGACGGGCATGTCGTTGAAAGTTGCGTGCGCACTCCCCGCACGTTACCCGGACTTTCCCACGCCTCAATAGAAAAGCGCTATGGCGCTTTCTATTGAGAGCGCCCGAGGCGCTGGAAAGCGGCCGCGAACATTCCCGGTTCGCGGCGGGGTACTGCCGCGCGGCGCCCGCTTTTTTTTTTAACCGCGGTGACGGCCGTATTAGAATAAACAGTGTCACCACTGTACATATAAGAGAAAAAGAGGAGAAAAAGAAGAGAGAGCGCACCACGCCCCATAGCGTAAAATTCTACATTTAATGGTATAAAAGGAAGGAGGGAGGAAATACACTCACAAGGGTAAAAACAATTCAGGCAATTTGTGAATTATATCACCACCATCCGGTTGCTCTGCATCAGTAGTCCACAATTCAAAGCTCCCTCAGGGCTGTAGGGACGATATAACTGTTGCAGGGATCCAGAGGTGCTTCCAGAGAATTTAAATCCGTCTGTTAGGAGTCCCAGAGACTGTCTCCTGTATTCAAATGGCCGCAATGATATTTCACGCTCGATGTGGCCTCCTCGTGCGCATGCGTGGCGTCGTAGTGACGTAATAACGTCACATCACTGACTAACACACACAAAACTGCAACAACATCAAACATATAACATAAACAAACAAGGCTGTAATAACAATTGAAACTAATTTATTAAAATATTAAATAAATATTAAATTCCATAAAATGGAGAAGATAACTGTTGTGGATGATCTGGTGGTTAAAACCCTAATCCTACTTACAACAGTGCTGAACAAAACAAGCCTGTTACCTCAGGGTACTGTATCATACCCCTGAGGAAGTGACACAATCACGAAACGCGTAGGGTCAGAGGTCACGGCTACTACGGAGGAGTGCACGAGCAGCCATTGAAGTTTGTAACCACCTTCACATCAAAGAGTGAATTCTTTCCCCCAGTGTGTGCTTCTGCAGTGTGAGAGCAGGCATGGAGCACACAGACAGCATTGTGACGAGCCTGCAGACGTCAGCTGGCTACAGAGGGAAACGGGAGAGACTTTGCCACAGTTTGATGTACAGGCTTGTTTTGTTCAGCACTGTTGTAAGTAGGATTCTGATTTTAACCACCAGATCCTCCACAACAGTTATCGTCTCCATTTTATGGCATTTAATATTCATTTTATATTTTAATAAATTAGTTTCAATTGTTATTACAGCCTTGTTGGTTTATGTTATAATGTGTGTTTGATGTTGTTGTAGTTTTGTGTGTGTTAGTCAGTGATGTGAGTCAGTGCTATATGTATGTTTGTTTAGTTTAACAGTATACACTATGATTTCTCTTTGTGTTTAACCCCACATATCACGGGACGTTATCTACGGAGCCAAAAGTCGATCCAGATGAGTAGGACTTTATCTTCCTAAAAGACGTTTAACCCTCACCATTACATCTGGACATTCACTGGACTGTATTTTCCAAGGCGCCGGTTTGTATTTGTTGTTTTTGTATTGTATTCTGACTTGTTCAGTCAGTATCACTCGGCTGCCTATCTCATATGGTTGAGACTCTTTGTTCTCTTGATTACATTTGAGCACATATATTTATTATAGTATTTAAGTTTTATGGGGGCTTTTTCAGCACCTTCCCTTTTTTTTCTGTAAAACATTCAAATGCATACAGGATTTCCACAAAGTACGGGAGGGAAGCAACGGAGAAAGAGAAGTGCTAGCACTAGAGGTCATTCTCAAGCTGGAGAAAGGCAGGCTAAGGGGAAATGTGAGGAAGTTCTTCTTCACAGAAAGAGTGGTGGATACGTGGAACAGCCTGCCAACTGAGGTGGTAGGGGCTAAATAGAGTAAGGGAAATGCAAACATGCTTGGGATAGACATCAGGCTATTATAAATATGACAGGGTGTGATGTTTTACAGCAGATTGGGAAATGGGCAACTAGTTGGGCCAAGAGGTTGTTATCGACCATCAGATTCTATGTGTCTGTGTAATTGTATAATTCTACCGAAGAGTTTGTCTTGACATCATTACATTGTCTCTCTTTTGCTTGCATTCACGTCATTTACAAGAAACGTAATGAAAATGTAAGAACATTGTTAATGATAGAAACAGATAGATTTACAAAGTGGCACAAGAATTTTGTACAAATGATGTCCAATTGAGTGTTGATTGTGCACCTTAAATGAGCAAGGCAAGCTGTTGTTTTTTTTTTTAAATTTCTTTTCCATTTTTTTAATACAGGGGTCTCTGTAGTTGAACCCCATTAATTTCTGCTCCGGGGGCCCCCTACTTCCAGAGATACTTACCTCCGAAGGGGGTGTCGGTATCTCTCTGCAGTTTAAAGCTCCCACATCACATGGGCCAATCAGAAGCCGTACCGGGTGACGTCACAGCTTCCTATTGGTTTGCAGGGCTCGGGAGTATTGAAAATAAACCATGATGTGAACCCTGTAATGGCTACCGCACCTACTATGGAGGTAGCAGAGAGTCTCCAGAGCTGAAATGAATGGTGTTCAGCTCTGGAGACCACTGCTTCAATCCTGTATTGAAAAAAAAAATTAAAAAGACGCATAGATTTTCTCTTTAAAGTGCTTGCATTTTTTATTTTGAAAAAGAATTCTAACATGCTACTCACCAATAAACTCAGTATTAGAGCGCATGTAGGAACTTAGGGAGAACACCCATCCCAGAGCTACAACTGGGACCTATCTAAAGAGAACATATAGGGGAAAGACAAGGAAGAGCAACAAAGGGTGGGAAACACGAATGGGAGCAGGAAAGGTGGCTGCCGGGGTATCAGGGTCTGTTTTCCATGCTTTGTTTAAAAAGGAAGGTTTTTAATTCCTGATTTCTTAAAGCAGCAGGGAAGCTTATTCCACAGTAATGGGGTGGTTCTTGAAAAAGCTCTCCCAACTGTTTTATTGACCTTTAAACTGAGGATCAATCAGCTGAGAGTCGATGGCAGATATAAGGCCCCGATTGGGGATGTTACTGATTAGGCAGATCTGCAGGTAAGGGGGGGCTAGTCCATGGATAGCCTTAAAGGTAAATGTCAAGGTCATAAAATGAACTCTTTGCTCCACCGAGAGCCAGTGCAGATCTTGCAATACAGGCGAGATGTGGTCTCCCCGTGCCTGGCCTGCTATAAGATGGGCAGTGGCGTTTTGCAACCGCAGGGCTTTGGATATTAAGTTTTTGGAGACCCGTCAGAAGAGGATTTGCATAACTCCGTCTGCACCAGGGCCTGTGCTACAATCTGCAGGTTTTCCAGAGAAACACTGTAATTAATCTCGGCCGATAGATTTGGAAGTAACAGTTTGCTATATGACTATAACTAACTATGGTTCGTGAACATAACTGAAAGCACTATAAAAACCGACATTTTCTTCTTATGAAAAAAAAATATATATTCGTGGTAACATTTTATTGAGCGCAAAACAAATCATGTTCTCAAACCTATATATTTTTATGAATCAAATATTCCCATACGGAGGAAAGTGTGTAGCTCGTATACCTTCTTAATGTGTTTCCTCTTTTGAGAAATCTATACATCAAGGCAAGGACAAACGTGCACATTTTTATTCCTACTTGTGGCTTTGTTCAATGTAAGCCAGCCAAGTTGCTAGTCAAGCTTCTAATAAATCAACAGCCATAAATAGAAATAAATACTGAAAACATTTACAATCCTATTATAATGTCCAATATCTTATTGCGTAAATCCTCTCTAACTCCTGTTGACACTTCAAATCTCCAGCTGACGCACACGGTGCTAAATAGGCAGAGTACCTCAGTGATCAGAGTGCTCATACAATCTGTCATTAGACTGTACACACTGTATTGTCTCTTACTACTATATTATCTATCTGTCGGTCTACCTTTCTGTCTGGAGAATATCTATTTTTCTATTTGTCTGTCTATTTATGTATCTATCTACAGCAGTGTTTCCCAACTCCAGTCTTCAGAGAACCCCAACAGGTCAGGTCTTAAGGATATCCTTGCTCCAGCACAGGTGGCTCAGTCAAAATGACTGAGCCGCTGATTGACCCACCTGTGCTGGGGCAGGGATATCCTTAAGACTTGACCTGTTTGGGTTCCCTGAGGACTGGAGTTGGGAAACACTGATGTACAGTATGTATCTATCTACAGCAGGGTGCACAACTCCAGTCCTCAAGGATCACACACAGGCCGGGTTTTAAGGATCTTCCTGTTTTAGCACAGGTGGCTCAATCAAAATAACTGAGCCACTGATTGAGCCACCAGTGCTAAAGCAGGGATAGCCTTAAAACCTGGACTTTGTGTGGCCCTTAAGGACTGGAGTTGTGCAACCCTGATCTACAGCCTCTATCTCTCTATCTCTACTAATTAGCTGTACAGCCTAATAGTCTACATTTTAAGTTTATTGTTCTAGTCAGTATAGCCATTATAGAGACTAAATGGAGATAGATGAGCAGTAAAAATCAGATTTAGTGTGTCAATAACTATTTAAGATGTATGCGTTATGCTGGTCTTAAGACATCAACAGAGAATATATGACTATACAGAGAGCAGTCACCTGTTGGTTATCACTTTAGAATAGAGCATAGTTGTAAGGATCCGTGAGACTCACCACCCCCTCTGAGTGCCTCCCGCCGGCCTCGTTCTGTGATCGGCTGCTCTGCTGCTCCCTCTCCCATCCTCCTCCAGCCGCCAGACAACGGGCGCACGCGTGTCACACGCAGACATAAATTCAGTCTCCTGATCCCAACAATAGGTTATGGCCATTCGGGTGTGTCATCAGCGCACCACGCGCGCATGCTCAACAAGTGCATGCTCCGCGTCATCAACCCGCAACTGATTTACGACTCTCACCTGTCTCCTGCGTGACTGCAACCAATCACAGCCCGCACTGATGGCGCGCCTCCACTCCGCTCCTCACTCATTGGCTCTCCTCCCTGTTTTATGTTCAGCCGGCCCAAGATAACTGGATGGACCTTTTCCCTTAGGCTGAATTTGTGCACAATAACCTGCACAGCGAATCCACCAGTGAGTCGCCTTTTTTCATAAATTATGGATTTCACCCATCCCGACTTCAGATGGCCACGTCCAATTCTGGGACACCGGCTGCAGATGACAGAATCCGATTCCTACAGGATTCATGGAAGGTAATCCAAGAAAACCTCAGGACAGCAGTCTCTAGACAGAAGATACAGGCGGACCGTCACCGTCACAAGATCCAGGAATTCAGTCCAGGAGACAAGGTCTGGTTGTCATCTAAGAACATACGCCTCAAGGTGCCCAGGCTTAAACTGGCACCCAGGTTCCTTGGACCTTATTCTGTGGTGGAGAGGATCAATCCAGTGGCATATCACCTATGACTTCCTCCATCTATGAGGATTCCATGTTCCATGTGTCCCTGCTATAACCAGCTATCCAGAGCTCTCGCTTCACCGACTCTTCCTTGCCTCCAGTTCCTCTCCTCGTGCAGGGTCAACAGGAGTACGAGGTTCAGTCCATTGTGGACTCCAGGTTCTCCAGAGGATCAGTCCAATATCTGGTGCACTGGAAGAGTTTTGAACCTGAGGAACGGTCTTGGGTTCTTCATCACTGTATTCATGCACCAGGACTCCTACAGCGCTTCCACCAGAAGTATCATCACAAGCCTTCCTGGAGTCGCCCGGAGGTCGCTCCTGAAGGCGGGGGTACTGTGAGGATTCATGAAACTCAACATCCTCGGCGTGCCTCATGCCTGCCTCGCTCTGCAATTGGGTGCTCTGCTTCTCCCTCTCCCTGCAGTGCACTACCGGACCCATCCTCCTCTAGCCGCCGGACTATGAACGTGCGCATTACGCGCAGACATAAATACATAGTCCTGGTCCCGCCTCTAGGTTGTGCCAACGTGGTGGTGTTGTCAGTGTGCCGCACATAACGCACACTCAACAAGTGCCTGCTCTGCATCATCAACCCGCAGCTGCTATACAACTCTCACCTGTCTCCTGTGTGACTGCAACCAATCACAGCCCGCGCTGATGGCGCGCCTCCACTCCGCTCCTCACTCATTGGCTCTCCTCCCTGTTAAATGCTCAGCCGGCCCACTAACTCATCGGCTGAGCATAACCCATTATCTTTGCAAAGTGTTTCACCTCTCTCCTTGTTCCTGCTGCCTTGCCTTGTACTCCTGTTCCTTGATCTCAGTTCCTGACCCGGATATCCATTGGACTCCGCTCTTCTGTACTCTGGACCCCGGCTACCATCGACAATCCGCATCTCTCCAACCCTGACCTCGGCATACGTACCACGATTACTCTCATCTCTCCAACCCTGACCTCGTCTAATAGTACCTGCAACAATCTGTACCTCTCCAATCCAGACCCAGGCAAGTATCTCGACTATCCGTTACCTCTCTAACCCCGACCCGCCTACCTTGACCAATCTACACTCCAATAGTGCCCATGTGTCTGTGGGTTGGTGTTTATCTAGTCCCCACCTCGGCCCGCCTTGTTTGTGGTGAGCACTCCGTGACAATAGTGCAGTTAGCATAAAGATTAATAGATTAGACAAAAGTAACCTTATGGAGACTTTGCTTTTAAAGACTGCATCATTATATAATATTGCATATTCATATTCAGTAATAAAGATGTAAGTACAGTAATACATGTTACTTGGAGAATGGCAAATTTCCTAAATGTTTATAGGGCATGTGCTTATACACTGTATGTGGCCTTTTTAATTGTAGTTTTTAGTTAAATAACCATTGAACATGTTTACAGATATAATTTTAATTATCAATATCTATAATTATGATTAATCAATATATAGATACTTCATTTTATTTATTAGTTTCTTTACTAGTGCAGAATAGTCATTTGTAGTCTTGACATAAGGGCTTCAGTATAACAATATATGCAACATCTTTTATCTGATAAATTGTATCAAAACCTACCAACAATACAATTGGATATTGGATTGATAATTCTATTAAAACTGCAATTCACAAGAGATCAGTAGTCAAACAAAGGTGATGGATTTGTTGGATAAAAAATGATTTCAGAGATTAGCTGTTAAAACATTAGGGTTTCTTCTGTGTTGTCAAAGATGTGAGATCAAAAACATATAGTTTAGCCAACAAAGAACCTCATTCCAAAGTGATATGAAATTTAACTGATTGTAGTCAATTTTTATAAAATCATGAGTTACAAAGTTTTGGGAAAAAAAATGACAGTAAATTGTATTAATTTCTACTCTACCTTCTAACGTAACACTCAAAGTACATACATTTTACTTACAATAATGTAGATCAAAATAACGAATAGAGGATAAATGAAATAAATACGTACGGAGACTAATTCATCTTCTTTGTGCTTATGTATTTTGTCAGGTAAGTTTAGCAAAGAGAAACTTTCCAAATTGCATGTGGATCAAAGCAAACTGAAGAGAGTGATAACAGCAGCTGTTTAGGAATCAGGAATGTTCACAAATTATACTCGTTCCAAACCCCAACGGAGATCAGATATAACCATAACCCTCTCCTTTTACTCTACATATTATGGTTTTGTTATTTTTCTTTTTTTATACCACCTATCCAATCTTTCAAAAAAGGATATATAGATGATGCTAATTATATTCTTCTTAATCTTTTTTACATAGAGGTATCATTGTCCCCATTGCAATCATGTACAAATAATTGCATACGCATTATGATATACTACACTGAAAGTCTTATAAGATAATACCCAAAGGATAGAAAGCCTAAGGGGCTGATTCTATACGTGCCAAGGCAGCCGAAGGAGCCTTTTTTTTGGCACATATAGAATCAGCTCCTAAAGGGGGTATCCATTATACTGCCATAGAGCTTTTCCCGATTGGCACTATTGTAGTATAATGAATAACCCACTAAGGCCCAGACCCACAAAACTCCATTATTGACATAATGAGGTGTTAACTTAAGTTAACGCATCATTAAGTGCTAACGGGTACCGCATCTTCAAAGTTCGCTAATGCCGTGTTGAGTGCTGTTTTCAGCAGTACGAGCCTTTGCATTACTATAATGGACACTAGTTCTAATGTTATCCAAAGGTGGTTTTCCCTATTCACACAGCTCCATTACAGTTAACGCATGGATAAACGTTATGTTAGTTATGTAATAGCTAAAGGCGTTACTCACATCCTGACCATGAACTAAGTCTTTTACAGGGTTTGTATAAGTATACGTCACCAGTTAATTATGATTTAACTATCATATTGTTATTGACAGGCTATGTTGTTTGAAGCTAACACAAAGCAGTGCTATCGTCACATTGCGTTATGTCAATGCTAATGAGAAAACTAAGAGACGCTGTTTTTGCATATGTTTAGCTTTGGGGGTTGCCATGAATCTCAGGAAACATAACATCCGTTAGTGTTGTTGTTACTATGATGTTATTTGCCCTGATTTAACGGAGTTCTGTGGAGAAAAGGAGATAGAATAGGACAACAGCAGAGCAGAAATTCATAGTTCCTATAGCATGTACTATATACTACAGATATAATATTACATATTATTTTAAAAGCTTTCCACAATGTTGAATGGATCTAAATAATAACAATTGCATATTAAGAACAAATATCTAGCAAACTGGTCAAATTGCTGGACTATTTGCTAGCATGTGTCAGTTTACTAATGGTAATCTTATATATAAAGAACACAAAATAGCTACTTGCTCCACCTATCAACACAATTGTAATTATATAAGGCAGGGGTGCGCAAACGTTTGGAGCTGTGCCCCCCTGCGTGCTCCCCCCAGTGCTCGCGCCCCCTTTACCTTTTGTTCTGGCATCAAATGATGCCGCTGGGTCATGTGACGTCACGTCACATGACCCCACTGTGTCATTTGATGCCACGTTGCCATGGTGACGCATCACACCAAGCCTCTGAATCTTGGAAAGTTGAGTTGCAGAGACCACGCGAGGTCCCCCATCATTTCATTTAAATGCCTTGGGGAAGAGCGCACCCCTGATATAAGGAGTCGGCTGCACCTAAGGGATAATGTATAGGGAAAACAAAGCCCCTATTGGGAGAGCACTGCAATAGGGGCTCATATATATACAAACATACATACAGACGGTCCTCTCTTATCCGACAGAATGCGTCCAGCTAACCTCCGTCAGTTGACGGACCATCGGATTGAGGGTCAATCTTAATCATCGGCGCTGACCATTGGATAAGCGGGTTGGCGTCGTTTAGTGCGTCCAACGGACTGCATTATGCGGCGTCGGATAAGGCATCCGTCGGTAAGTGGGTATATGTATAAATGTATATATGTATATATATATATATATATACTAGCTGAGAGACCAGGCGTTGCCCGGGATGTAATGTTCCCGCTCTTCTCTCTCTCCTCTCTCCTCTCCCCTCCCCCTCTCTCTGTTTGTCCCCATTCACATCAATCCAGTCCCCCCCCTCCCTCCTTTACAGCTGTGTTTGTCCCCCTTTACAGCTTCATGCAGAGTGTGTGCGTCAGTCATTGTGTGTGCGTCAGTCAGTCACTGTGTGTGTGTGCGCGCGCATCAGTGAGTCTGACGCAGAAACACAAACACACACACAGACTGACTGACGCACACACACACACACACAGTCAGTGTGTGCATGTGTGCCTCAGTCAGTCAGTGTGTGTGTGCGCGTCAGTCAGTGCGTGCGTGCGGCAGTCAGTCAGTGTGTGTGTGTGTGTGTGCGTTTGTGTTGTGTGTGTGTGTTTAGGGGCAGGTTTTGCTGTGTGGCCGGTTCATGTTCCAGGGGAGAGGTGTTCCAGGGCACGTAATGTGCATTGTGTTGATTTTGGAGTGTTTGGGGGGTGTTGGGGGGGGGGCATCCGTGCGACGGGAGTGTTTGGGGGGTGGTGGGGGGGCATCCGTGGGACGGGAGTGTTTAGGGGGTGGTGGGGGATCATCCGTGCGACGGGAGTGTTTGGGGGGGTGGTGGGGGGGCATCCATGCGACGGGAGTTTGTGGGGTGGTGGGGGGTCATCCGTGCGACGGGAGTGTTTTGGGGGGGTGGGCATCCGTGGGACGTGTGTGTTTGGGGGGTTGGAGGGGGGGCATCCGTGCGACGGGAGTTTATTAGTGTGGTGCGGGCGGTATACAGGAGGGTTTGGTGTGGATGTATTGTTGGCGCTCCACGTGCGCGCTTGGGATGCGGGCCCTGAAGGGAGGTAGTGAGAGAGGGTTTGTGGGGTGTTGTGGTGTACGGGAGTTATTTGTGGGGGGGCATCCGGGTGATGGGAGTGTTTGGGGGGGGCATCCGTGGGACGGGAGTGTTTTGGGGGGGGGGTGGGGGGGCATCCGGTCGACGGGAGTGTTTGGGGGGTAGGGGGGGCATCCGTGGGACGGGAGTGTTTGGGGGGGGGTGGGTGGGCATCCGGGCGACGGGAGTGTTTGGGGGGGTTGGGGGGGGAATCCGTGGGATGGGAGTGTTTGGGGGGGGGGGGGTGGGGGGGCATCCGGGCAATGGGAGTGTTTGGGGGGGGTGGGGGGGCATCCATGGGACGGGAGTGTTTGGAGGGGGTGGGGGGGCATCCGGGCGACGGGAGTTTAGTAGTGTGGTGCGGGCAGTATACAGGAGGGTTTGGTGTGGATGTATTGTTGGCGCTCCACGTGCGCGCTTGGGATGAGGGCCCAGAACGGAGGTAGTGAGAGAGGGTTTGTGGGGTGTTGTGGTGTACGGGAGTTATTTGTGTGGGGGCATCCGGGTGATGGGAGTGGTTGGGGGGAAGTGGGGGGTTCATCCGTGGGACGGGAGTGTTTTGGGGGGGTGGGGGGGGGCATCCGTGGGACGGGACTGTTTAGGGGGCACCCGTGGGACAGGAGTGTTTGGGGGGGTGGGGGGGCATCCGGGCAACGGGAGTGTTTGGGGGGGGTGGGGGGGCATCCATGGGACAGGAGTGTTTGGGGGGGGGGTGGAGGGGGGCATCCATGGGACGTGACTGTTTGGGGAGGTTGGGGGGGGCATCTGTGGGACGGGAGTGTTTGGGGGAGGGGTGGGGGGGCATCCATGGGACGGGAGTGTTTGGGGGAGGGGTGGGGGGGCATCTGTGGAACGGGAGTGTTTTGGGGGGGGGGGCATTCGGGCTACGGGAGTTTAGTAGTGTGTTGCGGGCGGTATACAGGGGGGTTTGGTGTGGATGTATTGTTGGCGCTCCACGTGCGCGCTTGGGATGCGGGCCCTGAAGGGAGGTAGTGAGAGAGGGTTTGTGGGGTGTTGTGGTGTACGGGAGTTATTTGTGGGGGGGCATCCGGGTGATGGGAGTGTTTGGGGGGGCATCCGTGGGACGGGAGTGTTTTGGGGGGGGGGGTGGGGGGGCATCCGGTCGACGGGAGTGTTTGGGGGGTAGGGGGGGCATCCGTGGGACGGGAGTGTTTGGGGGGGGGTGGGTGGGCATCCGGGCGATGGGAGTGTTTTGGGGGGGGGTGGGGGGGGCATCCGTGCGACGGGAGTGTTTGGGGGGGTTGGGGGGGGAATCCGTGGGATGGGAGTGTTTGGGGGGGGGGGGTGGGGGGGCATCCGGGCAATGGGAGTGTTTGGGGGGGGTGGGGGGGCATCCATGGGACAGGAGTGTTTGGAGGGGGTGGGGGGGCATCCGGGCGACGGGAGTTTAGTAGTGTGGTGCGGGCAGTATACAGGAGGGTTTGGTGTGGATGTATTGTTGGCGCTCCACGTGCGCGCTTGGGATGAGGGCCCAGAACGGAGGTAGTGAGAGAGGGTTTGTGGGGTGTTGTGGTGTACGGGAGTTATTTGTGTGGGGGCATCCGGGTGATGGGAGTGGTTGGGGGGAAGTGGGGGGTTCATCCGTGGGACGGGAGTGTTTTGAGGGGGTGGGGGGGGGCATCCGTGGGACGGGACTGTTTGGGGGGCACCCGTGGGACAGGAGTGTTTGGGGGGGGTGGGGGGGCATCCGGGCAACGGGAGTGTTTGGGGGGGTGGGGGGGCATCCATGGGACAGGAGTGTTTGGGGGGGGGTGGAGGGGGGCATCCATGGGACGTGACTGTTTGGGGAGGTTGGGGGGGGCATCTGTGGGACGGGAGTGTTTGGGGGAGGGGTGGGGGGGCATCCATGGGACGGGAGTGTTTGGGGGAGGGGTGGGGGGGCATCTGTGGGACGGGAGTGTTTGGGGGGGGGGGGGGCATTCGGGCTACGGGAGTTTAGTAGTGTGTTGCGGGCGGTATACAGGGGGGTTTGGTGTGGATGTATTGTTGGCGCTCCACGTGCGCGCTTGGGATGCGGGCCCTGAAGGGAGGTAGTGAGAGAGGGTTTGTGGGGTGTTGTGGTGTACAGGCGTTATTTGTGGGGGGCATCCGGGCGACGGGAGTATTTGGGGGGGGGCATCCGTGGGACGGGAGTGTTTGGGGGGGTGGGGGGGAGCATCCGGGCGACGGGAGTGTTTGGGGGGGGTGGGGGAGGGGCATCCGTG